>NC_048229.1:17906827-17909074 GCF_002007445.2 Ailuropoda melanoleuca
GGTGCTATGGCAGATGTCGGTGTCACTTTTTACAACACTTATGTGGACTTTTAAACACCAGAGCTTGGTGGTAAGAGCGTTTGTGCCCCGGGAGCTGGATTTGAAGGGCAGTGCCCACCACTCCTGGGGACGGGGGTTTGCCCTGCTTTTTACCCTTGCGTGTTCTGACTCNGTGGGTAGACCATGATTTGTCATCTCTTTGCCCTGTTGATGGACATTCGGGTTGTTTCCCGTTTGGGGCCATTGCATGCAGAAGAGCTCTGAGCATCTGTGGGCTAGGCTTTGTAGGGACATCTGTTTTCTTTTCTCTTGGGTAAATGCCTAGGAATGGCTGGGTGCTATGGCAGATGTCGGTGTCACTTTTTACAACACTTATGTGGACTTTTAAACACCAGAGCTTGGTGGCAAGAGCGTTTGTGCCCCGGGAGCTGGATTTGAAGGGCAGTGCCCACCACTCCTGGGGACGGGGGTTTGCCCTGCTTTTTACCCTTGCGTGTTCTGACTCACTTCCTTGAAAACGGTTGAGAGAGGGTCCGGTTGAAGTAAAGCCTCTTATATTTGCGTTAAAATGGTATAGTGGTAACAACAAGGAAAAAGGACCCTGTGAGGCAGGTGGGACAAAATTCTGGTTGTCATTGAATCTAGGGGAGGGGTTGGGGTGAATATATGATTTTCTCTGTAATTTTGTATGTGTGAGAAAACTTCCAAGAAATGACAGTTAATAAAGGAACCCTTGCTTTATTTAATATAATGAGATTTGGGGCGCCTGGGTGGCTCAGTTGGTTAAGTGTCCATCTGCCTTCGGCTCAGGACATGATCCTAGGGTCCTAGGATCGAGCCCGCATCAGGCTCCCTGCTCAGCGGGGAGCCTGCTTCTCCTTCTGTCTGCCGCTCCCTCTGCTTGTGCTCTCTCTCTCTGTCAAATAAATAAATAAAATCTTTAAAAAAAAAAGAAAATAAAAAAAATAATATAATGAGATTTGATCTCTGTAAATAGATTTTCCTATTGGTAATTGTTTTTGTTGTAGTAAAACACATAACATAAAATGTACAATTTTAATTTTTTAAGAACAATATATTTTTAAATTTAAAAACAATCTTTCTATATACATATATATACACACATAGGTAAAAATACACACATACACACAATACTACACACTTCATTCCTTTTCGTGGCTGAATACAGTCCCATTGTACGGACAGACCACAGTTCGTGTATCCGTTCTTCTTGCGGTGGACGTTTGGGTGATTTCCACCTGTCGGTGATTGTGAATCGTACTTCAGTAGACATAGGGTACAAGTATTTGTTTGGACCCCTGTCTTCACTTCTTTTGGGTATCTCCCCAGGAGCAGCATTGGTGGGGTAGGTGGTTGATTCTTTAACTTGTTGCAGTAGACTTCTAGATAAAGAAATGACTAAGGAATACATGTGTTTTAAAAACTGAACAGAACTGAGTGCAGAAGAGGCAAAACGATGTTCTCCTTCTCATTCCTTCCTCCCCGCGCTCCCTTACTCACGGTTTGGTTTCTGTCTTTTCTCTGCTGTGTATCTACACGTGTGTGCATGTACACACACAGTTGTTTAGAAATGGTATTGTTTTGTAAATACACTGTTCGGCAGTCTGCTTTTCCCCTGCCCACTCCACGGTGTTTTGTGTGTTGTCAGATGGGACGTTAGGAGCCACCCCCCTTCTGTGGATCCAGGCGCCCTGTGGCATTCCGCTGTCTGGATTATGTCAGAGAACTCATTTAGCCCGTGCCCTGCAGGTGGGCATTTAGGTTTGTTTCTGTATCGTTTGCTTCCCCTCTTTGCAGTGCTCCCCGAGCACCCTTGTTGACCCAGACTTGGGCATCTGGGCCAAGAAAGAGTCTTGGGAGGAAATTGGCCAGATTAAAAGGAAATGAGTATTTTAAGATCATGACATGTATACTAAACCATCCAAAAGTCGTACCCATTTATGTCCTTGCCAACAGTGTCCAAGAGTGTCCATGTTCCCACATCCTCACCCACACTGGGTGTGTTCAGTCTTTGGAATGTTATGGTATCTCATGGCTGTGATTTTAAAAGCAGCCGTTTCGATCATCTCACCACTTCCTTTCTCTTTCAAGTCCCTTTAACTTAGTTGGATTGTTTTATTGTTTGTTTGTTTTGTTTTGTTTTGTTTTTCAGCAAAAGGAAGGGCATGGTGTGGATGGAGCATCCGTCCCAAGAAGCCCCTGGAAGCCTGGTTCGCTCCGGGAGAA
>NC_048229.1:17912311-17933518 GCF_002007445.2 Ailuropoda melanoleuca
GGGGCCATTGCATGCAGAAGAGCTCTGAGCATCTGTGGGCTAGGCTTTGTAGGGACATCTGTTTTCTTTTCTCTTGGGTAAATGCCTAGGAATGGCTGGGTGCTATGGCAGATGTCGGTGTCACTTTTTACAACACTTATGTGGACTTTTAAACACCAGAGCTTGGTGGCAAGAGCGTTTGTGCCCCGGGAGCTGGATTTGAAGGGCAGTGCCCACCACTCCTGGGGGCGGGGGTTTGCCCTGCTTTTTACCCTTGCGTGTTCTGACTCACTTCCTTAAAAACGGTTGAGAGAGGGTCCGGTTGAAGTAAAGCCTCTTATATTTGCGTTAAAATGGTATAGTGGTAACAACAAGGAAAAAGGACCCTGTGAGGCAGGTGGGACAAAATTCTGGTTGTCATTGAATCTAGGGGAGGGGTTGGGGTGAATATATGATTTTCTCTGTAATTTTGTATGTGTGAGAAAACTTCCAAGAAATGACAGTTAATAAAGGAACCCTTGCTTTATTTAATATAATGAGATTTGGGGCACCTGGGTGGCTCAGTTGGTTAAGTGTCCGTCTGCCTTCGGCTCAGGACATGATCCTAGGGTCCTAGGATCGAGCCTGCATCAGGCTCCCTGCTCAGCGGGGAGCCTGCTTCTCTTTCTGTCTGCCGCTCCCTCTGCTTGTGCTCTCTCTCTCTCTGTGTCAAATAAATAAATAAAATCTTTAAAAAAAAAAAAAGAAAATAAAAAAAATAATATAATGAGATTTGATCTCTGTAAATAGATTTTCCTATTGGTAATTGTTTTTGTTGTAGTAAAACACATAACATAAAATGTACAATTTTAATTTTTTAAGAAAAATATATTTTTAAATTTAAAAACAATCTTTCTATATACATATATACACACACATAGGTAAAAATACACACATACACACAATACTAGGAGAAAGTTCTGGAACGTTCTTCAAGGATACACTCCTCCCCATTGATAACAGCTGTTATCCCGAAAGGGCACTGGTATGTGAATATCTGAAGTCTCAGAAAGGACTTGAGCCTTGTACTGTTATGAGAGGACAGATCCATATGTTATTTATGCAAATTGTATGTAATAAAATGTAAGCAAAAACTTTAAATGAAAATATTTTTTAAAGTCTTTAATGGCATTCTATCATCCGCGGTAGATNTATGTAATAAAATGTAAGCAAAAACTTTAAATGAAAATATTTTTAAAAGTCTTTAATGGCATTCTATCATCCGCGGTAGAGATTAGCAAATTGTGGCCCTGTGTGTATCTTAACCATTTTATTTTTATTTTTTTAAAGATTTATTTATTTATTTGAGAGAGAGAACCTGAGGCAGGGAAGGGGCAGAGGGAAAGGGAGACAAGCAGACTCCCCGGCTGAGCACAGAACACTTCGTGGGGCTGGATCCCAGGACCCTGAGATCATGACCTGAACTGAAATCAAGAGTTGGACACTCAACTGACTGAGCCACCCAGGCTCCCCCATCCTAACCATTTTAAAGTGAATAATTCAGTGGCATCAAGTGTATTCTCAGTGTTGTACAACCAGCACCACCACCTAGTTCCAGAATTTATTTATTTTTATTTTTTCCAGTTTAAGTAATCTCTGCACCCAGCGTGGGGCTCGAACTCCGGACCTGGAGATTAAGTGTCATGCACTTTGCTGACTGAGAGGGCCAGGCGCCCACAGAGTTTTTTAATCACTCCCAATGGAAACCCTTAGCCAGCCATTCACTTCCGATCTCCCACCTGTGGCCTCTGGCAACCACGAATCTACTTTCCATCCCTATAGACTTTCCTATTCTGGACATTCCATATAAACGGAATCACAGAACATGTATCCTTTTGTGTCTGGCTCCTTGAATTAGCATAATGCTTTGAAGGTTCATCCCTGTTGGAGCATGAATCAGTACTTCGTTCCTTTTCGTGGCTGAATACAGTCCCATTGTACGGACAGACCACAGTTCGTGTATCCGTTCTTCTTGCGGTGGACGTTTGGGTGATTTCCACCTGTCGGTGATTGTGAATCGTACTTCAGTAGACATAGGGTACAAGTATTTGTTTGGACCCCTGTCTTCACTTCTTTTGGGTATCTCCCCAGGACCAGCATTGGTGGGGTAGGTGGTTGATTCTTTAACTTGTTGCAGTAGACTTCTAGATAAAGAAATGACTAAGGAATACACGTGTTTTAAAAACCGAACAGAACTGAGTGCAGAAGAGGCAAAACGATGTTCTCCTTCTCATTCCTTCCTCCCCGCGCTCCCTTACTCACGGTTTGGTTTCTGTCTTTTCTCTGCTGTGTATCTACACGTGTGTGCATGTACACACACAGTTGTTTAGAAATGGTATTGTTTTGTAAATACACTGTTCGGCAGTCTGCTTTTCCCCTGCCCACTCCACGGTGTTTTGTGTGTTGTCAGATGGGACGTTAGGAGCCACCCCCCTTCTGTGGATCCAGGCGCCCTGTGGCATTCCGCTGTCTGGATTATGTCAGAGAACTCATTTAGCCCGTGCCCTGCAGGTGGGCATTTAGGTTTGTTTCTGTATCGTTTGCTTCCCCTCTTTGCAGTGCTCCCCGAGCACCCTTGTTGACCCAGACTTGGGCATCTGGGCCAAGAAAGAGTCTTGGGAGGAAATTGGCCAGATTAAAAGGAAATGAGTATTTTAAGATCATGACATGTATACTAAACCATCCAAAAGTCGTACCCATTTATGTCCTTGCCAACAGTGTCCAAGAGTGTCCATGTTCCCACATCCTCACCCACACTGGGTGTGTTCAGTCTTTGGAATGTTATGGTATCTCATGGCTGTGATTTTAAAAGCAGCCGTTTCGATCATCTCACCACTTCCTTTCTCTTTCAAGTCCCTTTAACTTAGTTGGATTGTTTTATTGTTTGTTTGTTTTGTTTTGTTTTGTTTTTCAGCAAAAGGAAGGGCATGGTGTGGATGGAGCATCCGTCCCAAGAAGCCCCTGGAAGCCTGGTTCGCTCCGGGAGAAATCTAGGCAGACAGAGCGGAAAGACAGTTCTAACCAAGTCCCTGGCAACTGCCGGGTTGAAAGCTCAGTGGGGGCTCGGAGCCCTTCTGACAGCACTCCAGAAGACGACGGAAGCTTCCAGACCGTGTGGGCCACACTGTTTGAGCATCACGTGGAGAGACACACGGTGGCTGACCAGTCCCGACACTGTCCCTCGGCCACGCCCCCCAGAGATGTGGCCGATGCCCGTGTGCCAGAAATCGGACCCAGGCACGAGAGAAGCTCTTGGCTGGGGAAGGATCTGCTGGAAAAGACAAACGTCACGAAACAGAACTCCAGATGGGTTGAAAATCCCCATACAGAGAGATGGGGACGGACCGCCCTTTCGAATGGTGAACCCAAACAGTATCACGTGCCCCTCCCAGAAGAACAGCCTTTGGATGAAAAACTCAATAAAAACCCCTTCCTCCAACGCTCTGAAAATCCTCCCCCATCCCAGGGGGTTGAGCCCAAGTATGACATTGTGCACACAGTGGGCGGGCGTGTGCACAGTGAGGCCATCTCCACAGCGTCAGAGGAAAAAGCCATGAGCTTGCGAAGCGGCAGGTCTCGCCTCTCACCGAAGGGGAGGCAGCAGTCCCACGAGGTCACCCCTGCTGACCTGGAGTGCAGGCTGGAAAGTCAGGCGGGGTCTGTCCAAAGTCCAGAAGCTCGAGGGACGCATGGGCCAAAGCCTGACTTCCGAGAGCCAAAGGATACGTTTGGGGGCAATTGCCTGTCACCCAGATGGACATGGGTGACCGTGAACTGGCATAAAGCCACCGTGGTGGCCAATGAAGAGAAAGGCTCAGAACGGAGCCCCGAGGTCAACAGCGAGCGCTCAGCCAGGCCCTGCGGCCCCCGAAGCCAGCTCTGGGAGGGCCATCCAGGCTGCCATCCGGGAGGCCCCGCACGAGGGGCCTGATGGGGCCAGGAACAAGTCAGGAATCTGCAGCTCAGTGGGGAAAAAGGGTCCCCCCTGGGGATTCCCCCTGGACCTTCCTCCCAGGGGTAAGGATGAGCCGTCCGGCTTCTGGGCACGGCCGCATCCAGAAGTACTCGTGCAGAGGGGGCCCCTCGCTGTGGCTGCTGGTGAGGGTGAGCCACGGCCGGCCCAGTTGCCAGAGCCCGAGGTCAAGATGCAGAAGGCGGGTCCCACAGACCAGAGGATTGAGAGGTGGCCACGGTGGACGTTGCTCCATGACGTGAAGTTTGACGAATTCAGCTTCCTGGCCCCAGAAAACAACTGGAAGGTGGAGCAGAGAGGAACAGACCATTGGAGCCCCACCACCAGTGCCTTAAAAAAACCTGAGCTATTCCACCACTGGTTGGAGACCCAGGAGGTGAGCCCAGGTGCTTCCCAGGACCTGACTCGGCCAGCGGTGAAGCAGGGGTCCTCTTGGGAACCCAGGGTGACATTTTTTGCAGTGACCTATCAGATTCCTGATACTCTAAAAGCAAAGAGCATTGGTAAGTCAGGGCCTGAAAACTTGACGGAACATTCTAGAAAAACAGTCCTGCCTCCTTCTCCTCATCGTCTAACATCCACCTTGGTTTCTCTTAACCATGAAGAGCCACTGGAGGCCAAGGGCAGTAACAGCTGGGCTGAGGGCAAAGAACGCCACAACATCAGCTGCTCAAAACCTCCGAAGCCAACGGACCACCCATCACCTCTTGGAGACAGGATTCTGGAGCCTTCTAGTGAAAGAATCATGGATGCTGATGCTTTATGGGTCCATCAGGGCCCAGAAGATGGCGCCGGTTTTCAGAACAATTGGAAGGATGGTGGGAACAGGACATCCCCCTGCAATGCCTCCAAAAGCCACCCGGAAGCCAGTGATCTCCTCATCAGAAGGGACCCTGAGGTGGTCAGTGCAAGGGTCCCAGGGAAGACCAGAGATGGCTACAGGTCCAGCGTTCTTGACATTGACACCCTGATGGCGGAGTACAAGAAGCAGGAGGGTCAGGAGCTGGTGGAGGGTACGCCCGCGGCACCCAGCAGCTCGACTCAGGAGAGGCCAGGCCAGCAAGGCAGCATGGAACCAAGAAGGAGGAGCTAGAAGGAGAGGTCTGAAGCTGAGGGTCCCCAGAAACAAGCTGGTTCTGCCGAAGCAAACCACAGTTCCACTCCCAGCTCCAGCAAGCAGCCGGCAGAGGCCCCAGGGGCAGCTGCGAACACCAAATTCAGCCCTCCTCTGTGGGCTCTGCCACCCTCGGCTCCTAATGAGAAATATCCAGGGGCCTCTTTTGTCCCCGCGGGTTCCAGAAGAAAAGTTTTGGGAATCCCTGAAGATGACAGAAAGGACTTGGTTATTAACATCCGAGTCCAAAGTACCAGAATTCCGCAGCCCAGTCGAAAGCCCACTCCCTGGGAGGATCTGGGCAGTGGGGCCTGTGTGTTGTCCAGATCTTCTCCTACTGACCAGTAGAAAGGGACCCCAAGGAAATCCACTGGGAGGGGAGAGGAGGGCAATGTGGCCCAGTGGGGTGATCACCCATACGACTGTGGTAGGTCACTGCTGAATGTCAAGAGGGCCTATTCAAAAACTAAGGATGTACTGTATGGTGACTAACATAATAAAAAAATATTATTAAAAAAAAAGAAAGAAAAAAGAGGGCCTATTCGGAGAAGGGCCCCCCTGCCAAAATCCAAGAAGGTCTGTCTGTCATGTAGGAAGCCAGAGAGAGGAGGCAAGAGCAACGCAAAGGGAGGTCCAGCCTCCCCAGAGACAGTTCTGAAGCCAAGGAGACCAAAATGGGGCCCTGCCGGCGAGAGTCGGGGACTCAAGACAGTCAAAAGGTGAGCAGGAAGGCTGTTTCGGTTTTGTAAAACGTTGGTTAAACACCTAGGCCAGGGGTCTCAAACTCCCATCCCATGTGGGCCTGGTGGGCATGTAAATGAATGGAGTCAGGCTGAGTGTGTAACTCCAGGGAGTGGTGGGGATTGTGGCAAATAGAGAGCTCAGTCCTTAGGGGGACGGGGCAGCTGCTGCTCAGGTCTGGCGGGTTCTTGACACGTGCTGGCTCCATTCAGTCCGTGGGCCACCAGTTTGAAACCTCTGGCCCAGAATGATGATAATCATTTATTGAGCACCTGCTGCCGTTTCCTGTATGTTGTATTGAGTTCGTTATCCTGCCCGTAGTATTCAGCATCGTGCATGACATTTTGCAAACGTGCAAGGCGTACTTGTTGAATGGATGAATGAGCAATCTTGTGTGAGTCTCATGGCAATGCCTCTCTTGTCGGATTGTGGTAGTTTGAATTTCTATAGAAGCAGACCCTTGCAACCAGTTGTTTTGTTTTTATTTTTTAATATTTTATTTATTTATTTGAGAGAGAGACACAGAGCTCCAGAGAGAGCATGAGCTGGGGGAGGAGCAGAGGGAGAGGGACATACAGACTCCTCGCTGAGCACAGAGCCCAATGCGGGGCTCAGTCTCACAACCCTGTGATCATGACCTGAGCTAAAATCAAGAGTTGGACCGATTAACCGACTGAGACACCCAGGTGCCCTGCACGTCGTTATTTCAGCAGGCAATCCCCGGCAGGGATCCCCAGTGGAGAAGTGAGGCGGGGGAGGGGAAGGCTGGTGATAAAGGTGCCCCTGTGGGCCTCTGAGGCTCATTCTTGCTGGAGACCTCTGGGAAGTGGCATAGATCACCCCTGACTTGTCCTGTCCGAGGGGCAAGGAACCTGGAGTATTTATTTTCCAGTTCCCTTTGCCCTCGTCTGAGGCTATTTCTGGGGCTATCAACATCCAAACTTCTCATCCTGGGTGGTGCCACGCTCAATGGCGGAGAGAAAACTCCTCCCGCAGCAGGACACCATGGCCATTGGCATGTATTTGAGTGTTGGGCATGGCACCCACAATGTCAGCTGCACATGTGATCATCTTGTACAGATACAAAAAACCCAGGCTCAGAGAAGTTAAGTAACTTGTCTCGGGTCACACAGCATGAAATGGCAACCTAGGGTTTGAACCCAGGTCTGGCTTGATACCCAAGCTTTCAAGTAGGCTCCTAGAAATCTGAGTATCAATCCCCTTGTCCCCCTCTCGCCCATCCTTAGCATTCCTCCCATCCCGTGACCACTTAGCTTCTTTTCTGGTCCAAATTCACATAGAGTTTCTTTCTGAACATACAAGCTAGTACGAACACAAATTCTTATTTTTGCCTCTCTTTTCCATCAAAGAGAGCATTCTCTCCAGGGGGTTGAAACTTTGGTTGCATATGGATGTAAGCCACGTCGGCTTCTTAGGCTGAGTGATGCAGGGCAGACCCTTTCCCCGAGGGCCTGAGCCTCAGTTTCCTCATCTGTAAAAAGAAAGTAGAGGGTCCAGCCTGGACAGGGACGTGGTAAAAAGGAAACAGTGGGGTCATGCCAGTACAGATCATGACACAAAGGGTCACCTAAGGCTTGCCAGCTACTGCGTTCAGACCCCACTCTGCCTCTCACCAGCCGTGTGTGGGGCAGTGACTTTGCCTTCCTGGGCCTCAGGTCCCTCACCAGAGCTGACAGAAGTTTCTGCCCGGCAGCTCTGTTGGCAGGCTGAATGGAGATTCAGCGTGGCCTGGGCACCCAGTGGGTGCGAGCGTCCGGCCCGTGGTTCAGCTGAGGCGCTGCCAGAGGAGGGGTTCCATGAGGCTGTTACTGTGGGCACAGCAGGAGACGGGGGAGGACCAGGAAATGTGACACTTAATCCATTTGCCAGCGCCTTGCTCAGGGGCCTCCTGGCAGCGGGAGAGTCAGGGCAGTGTGGAGGGGGCCCCAGCCAGTCCTTGGATGCCGGCCCGGGGTGCGCAGGCCCCAGGAGTGCTCGTTGTCAGAGGATCTGTTTTCTCACTGAGGGATTGGAAAGCTTGGACCAGCTCCCTGTTTCCCTTCTCTCCTGCCCAACCAGCTTTGGTTCCTGATCTTGAAAAAAATGAATAAAAGGCACACAGAAGTACAAAATGTTGGTGGTTAAAAACTCAGACCTTACGAGAGTGTATAAAAAAAGTGTACCCTGAACGCCTTTCCCTTCCCCAGCCCCCACCCCCAGATGCGGCCACTGTTCACTTTTGATATCTCTGGGGCTTTCTCACCCCACACCATTGCTGGTCCATCACAGACATCTTTACCTGTAGTTGTATTTTCCTTACTGCAAAAGCAGTGAACGCGTGTTCACTAGCCCGTGTATTAAATGTAGTAATCCACGTGTTCAATGGACCTGTTATGGTAAGCATACGGTTTAGAATGAGAAGCTCCCCCNAAGGCACACAGAAGTACAAAATGTTGGTGGTTAAAAATTCAGACCTTACGAGAGTGTATAAAAAAGTGTACCGTGAACCCCTTTCCCTTCCCCAGCCCCCACCCCCAGATGCGGCCACTGTTCACTTTTGATATCTCTGGGGCTTTCTCACCCCACACCATTGCTGGTCCATCACAGACATCTTTACCTGTAGTTGTATTTTCCTTACCGCAAAAGCAGTGAACGCGTGTTCACTAGCCCGTGTATTAAATGTAGTAATCCATGCGTTCAATGGACCTGTTACGGTAAGCATACAGTTTAGAATGAGAAGCTCCCCTAAATGGTGAGTCTGGGGTACAGCCTTCCAGGCCCATCAGTGGTTCTCAACCCTGGGCAGTTTTGCCCCTAGGCACATTTGGTGACGTGTGGGACATTTTCAGTTGTCCACCCCCTCTCCCCCCCAAGAGTTTTCTCCCAGCGTCTAGTGGGTGGGGGCGGGGATGCTGCCTAGTACCCCCCAGTGCGTGGATCGGCTCCCCCAGCCCCAGTCCCTGAGAATCATCCCGCCCCTAATGTGCATAGGTCCACAGGTGAGGGAGCCCAGTCAGGTAGAGGTATGGGTAAATCACGTGCTGTCTTANAAGTGGTGAGTCTGGGGTACAGCCTTCCAGGCCCATCAGTGGTTCTCAACCCTGGGCAGTTTTGCCCCTAGGGCACATTTGGTGATGTGTGGGACATTTTCAGTTGTCCACCCCCTCTCCCCCCCCCAAGAGTTTTCTCCCAGCGTCTAGTGGGTGGGGGCGGGGATGCTGCCTAGCACCCCCCAGTGCGTGGATCGGCTCCCCCAGCCCCAGTCCCTGAGAATCGTCCCGCCCCTAGTGTGCATAGGTCCACAGGTGAGGGAGCCCAGTCAGGTAGAGGTACGGGTAAATCACGTGCTGTCTTACGGAAACATGGCAACATTCTACAGAAAAATCTTACACCTTGCTTTTTTTTTTTTTTTCAACTTAACAGTAAAAAAAACNGAGGGAGCCCAGTCAGGTAAAGATACAGGTAAATCGCGTGCTGTCTTACGGAAACATGGCAACATTCTACAGAAAAATCGTACGCCTTGCTTTTTTTTTTTCAACTTAACAGTAAAAAAAACCCAAAAAACGGTGTGTAGATAATCACCTCATTATTTTCAGTGGCTGCAAAGTATTTTATTAAGTGACTGAGCCCAGACTTTTTTTATCCGGACACTTGTTGATGGGCGTGTGGGTTGGTTGGAGGTTTTGTGTCACAAACGGGGCTTCGGGGAGCATGTTGGTGCAAGCGTTTGCTTCCCTGGCTGAGGCCTGCTTGATTCACAGCCAGTGCTGCCCAGGTACCCCGAGTAGGGTGTGATTGGACTTCAAGTGCCCCCCCCCTTCTCCTCTTTCTCTCTTTTTCTTTTTCACTTAAGAAACATGTATCAAAACTTCATCGCAGGCCCGATTGCAGTATTCTATTTAATTAACTGATTTATTTCAATTTTAAAAGAGAACATTTCTAAGAGGCTCCAAAAATACTTAAAGGCATGGAGTTATCACCCCTTTGTCCCTCTCTCGCCCATCCTTAGCATTCCTCCCATCACTTACCTTCTCTTCGGGTCCAAATTCATATAGAGTTTCTTTTCTGAAAATACAAGCAAACATGAACACAAATTCTTTTCTTTCTTTCTTTTTTTTTTTAAGATTTTATTTATTTGAGAGAGCGAGAGAACACAAGCAGGGGGAGTGGCAGAGGGAGAGGGAGAAGCAGGCTTACGGCTGAGCATGGAGCCCGATGCAGGACTCGATCCCATCCCTGGGATCATGACCTGAGCTGAAGGCAGACTCTTCACCGACTGAGCCACCTTGGCTCACACCCACATATGTGTCTTTGAGAGCTTTTGGATTCAGCCCACAGCGCGTCCTCATTCTTTTTGATTGCTGTGTGGTAGAGATGGGTGATGTTCCTGGTCTTTGGCTAATTACCAACCCCGTTCAGCGGTCATTTTGCGCGTGCGCAGGTTTGCCCTGGGCTTAGGACGGCGAGTGTCTAGGGGGAGTGCGGTTGCAATTTTGCAGGATCCTGCCGGAGTGCCCTGCAGCGGGGGCTGTACCTGGTCACGTCCTCACCTGCAAGGACAGGGCCCCATTTCCCCTCCACCTGAGCAGCCCGGTGCGTTACCAGACTTGGGGATGTCATGCCCCTGATCGCACCCCTCCTCTTGTCACCTGCGTGAGGCTGTTTTTCCTCTTGCTTATGTTCCTTCCGCTCGCTGTTCTTTTGGAACCCGGTCCTTGGTCCTTTTCTCCTGAGTTGTTGGCGTTCTTTATTAGGAAGGTGAACCACTTGTACTTTTATGATTTGATTTCTCTCTGGAAACAGCCCTGGACTGCCTATCGGGCAGAAGTGGGATCGCGCCCTAGTTTTGTGACTTACTAGCTGTGTGACTCTGGGCATCTTGCCAGACCTCTCTGAGCCTGAATGTCTTCGTCTGTGGAATGTGAATCCCGCCTGCTTCATGGCTTATAGGAGATTCATTGTGAAGCAGATTTATCGTGTAGTCGAGCCCCTCTCTGGCCCAAGGCCTGAAGTGAAGGAGGTTTGAAGGAATCAGAGGGAAGCCCCTCCAGACCTCTGCTCATTTACTGCATTTAATAAATGGGCTGGGGGCGCCTGGGTGGCTCAGTTTGTTAAGCATCTGCCTTTGGCTCGGGTCATGACCCCAGGGTCCTGGGATTGAGCCCCACATCAGGCTCCCAGCTCAGCAAGGAGCCTGCTTCTCCCTCTCCCTGTGCTGCTCCCCACCCCGCCCCCCGCTTGTACTCTCTCTCTCAAATAAATAAATAAAATCTTTAAAAATAAATAAATAAATAAATAAATAAATAAATGGGCTAACCCTTTGCCAGGCCCTGTTCTGGGCACCGGGGCTGCTGGGAGGGACCAGCCCACTGTATCAGGCCCTGGGGTGCAATAAGGCAGTTACCCGTCACGTGTGGCTCTTTAAATGTAAATTAAAGTTAAATAAGATTAAAAATTCAATTGCCCGGTCCCACTAGCCACATTCAAGTGCTCGAAAGCCACGGGTGGTGGCTCGTGGCAAGTGTATTGTACAGCCCAGATAGAGAAATCTCCGTAACCACAGAATGTTCCAGTGGATGGCTCCGGTCCAGGGGGCAAACAGACCCCGAGTGAGTGAGAGTAGGAAGTGTGGGGAGATGGCAGAAGAGGCGATGGGGAGGTGGTCACCCACTCTAAGAGGGTGGTCAGGGGAAGATGCCCTGGGGAGGGGACCCAAGAGGTGCCACCTGAGTGATGGCCGTCATGGGGCTGAGCGGTCCCGTGGATGCTGGAAGGGCACCAGTGGGCACAGGGGGCAGGGGCCGGAGCATAAGGGAGCCACCGATTTCCAAGGCAATTGCACCATTATACGTTCCACCAGCAGTGCGTGAGGGCCGATGTGTCTGCATCCTTTGCCAACACTTACCTGTCTTTTTGATTCTAGCCATCCCCCTGGGTATGAAGGTATCTCATTGTGGTTTTGACTTGCATTTTCCATGGCCCATCTTTCCATGTGCCTGTTTGACCATTGTATCCCTTCTTCATCTGTTCAGATCCTTTGTCCATTCCTAATTAGGTTATTGTTCTTTTTATTATTGAGTTGTAATTACTCTTTATATATTCTGGACACAAGTGCCTTCACAGACATAGGATTTGCAGAAATTTTCTCCCACTCGGTGGGTTGTATTTTTCACTTTCTCCATGATGCCCTTTGAAGCACAAAAGTTTTTCATTTTGATGAACTCCAATTTATTTTTCTTTGGCCACTTGTGCTTTTGATGCCGTATCTGAGAAACCACTGCCTGATCCGAGGTCATGAACGTTTACACCTATATTTTCTTCTGAGAGTTTTCTAGCTTTCGCTCTGGCATTGAGGGCTTTGGTCTATTTTGAGTTGATTTTGGTTTGTGGTGTGAGGTTTGCAGCATGTTTGAAGGCAGAATCTCAGCTTTGTTGNCGTTGATGAAGTGGAGAGAAGCCAAAGAACAGAGAGCGACCCAAGGGCCTTGGCTGGCACGGCTGGGTGAGGGGCAGGCCAGAGAGGGGCAGCTTTGGAGGGGAAGGAATGGAGAGGCCTGTTTGGGGCCCATGAAGGCTGACATGAGCGTGCACAGCGTGGGGAGAAGTGGAGTGGGGTGGGATCTGCAAGTCAGGGGTCCCAACACGGACAAAATCGGGAGTTGTCTGTGCACGGATGGGGTTTCTTTAAAGCCAGGGGGTGTTATTAGAGATCCCCAGGGAGTAACAGAGCAGGAAAAGAGAAGGCTCTAGGGCTGGCCCTGGATGAGTAGACATCCCTCTGAAATGCGGGGAGGCTGAGAAGGAACAGCCAGGGAGGTGGGAGGACACACACAGGGTCTCATAAGGCATCAGAAAAAGAGTCTGTGAGGCAAGGGATCCAGAATCCCCTTGCTCTTTACTCGTGCTGTGTGTTCTTAAGCAGATGCCTTCCCTCTCTGGGCCTTCCTTCCCTTATCTGTGCAGGGAGAGTGTGAGACATGTGACCTACAAATTCTGGAGTCCCATTGCTGGCCTGGGCATGTATCCCCTATATATGACTGGCTGGGACAAAACCGCAGGGTTCAGACTGGGGTATCTAGTATTACCCTGTTCCTGTATCATTTCTCTCTCTGTCTGTGCTTCTCTGCATGTGTGTTTGGAGGCATGGAGAGATGTCTGACATGAGGTCACCGAAGGTTACCAGGGACAGTAATGAGGCCGGCAAGCATTTATGGAGGGCTCCCCAGGTACCAGGCATGGGGGAGATGAGCCATGAAAGAGAGTTCCTGTTTTTCCACATCCTGGCCAGCCTTTGCTGTCATCTGTGTTGTGGATGTTGGCCGTTCTCATGGGTATGGAGAACTATCTCGTTACTGTGTTATTTTATTGTTCTCTACTGACATATGACGTCGAACATCTTTTCTCAGGCGTGTTTGCCATCTGTATATCACCTTTGACTGTTCAGATCATTTGCATTTTTAATTAGATTTTTCTTTATTTTTGAGACTTATTTTTTAATTAAAAAATAGGTATTTCCTTAAATCACTGTCAATTTTCAGTAGAAACAAATACGCAGCCTTTGTCGCACGTTTCCTCATTATTGCAGTCCTTTCTTACATGCTGATATGTGTCACAGGTATGTTGGGATGTCCCTGAAATAAGGAGAGACGTATCCAAACTGAGTGTTTACTCCCCACAGCTACAGGGCTGGTGAACATCCCTCTCCCTGCCCCTAAGGACTCTTGTAACAGCTTAACCAGAGCATGGTTCACGGAGGAGCCATCTCCAGCCTACGTTCCTGTAAGTGTCAGACCTTCCTTGTCCCCATTATTTCCCCAACAG
The DNA here is from genome assembly GCF_002007445.2 of Ailuropoda melanoleuca. Taxonomy (NCBI): domain Eukaryota; kingdom Metazoa; phylum Chordata; class Mammalia; order Carnivora; family Ursidae; genus Ailuropoda; species Ailuropoda melanoleuca. The sequence continues at coordinate 17,925,979 of NC_048229.1, forward strand.
CAGTGTCTGAAATGGAGATGTTGTTCACAGATATGATGGGGAGAGCTCTCCCAGTCACCAGCTGGTCAGGAGTGAAGGACACAGAATGGGGCAGAGGAAGGACTTGCGCTGTGATACGGTTGCCACAAGCTCAGCCCCTTCTGTAGTGAGTCTGGAGCTGGGATGGCCTTTTTGAGTCCTGAGGGGAGAAATCCGAGGACTAAGCCATGGAAGCAGGCAGCAGTCAGTCATTGCACACAGGCTGCCTTTGGGAGAGTTAGTGACCTTGAGTGATCCCTTACCCAAGGACAAGACCCATAAAGGGGCTCCGTTGAGACATACTTGTGAATGTCACAGCCACTGCAAGGCCACCACTATATGTTGACCCTTGCACCCTTTGCACTGCTCAGATGCCCTAGCTTCACAGAGTCCTGAGAACAGCTCTTCCTGGATGGTCTTTGACCAACTTCATTGCAGGAAACTTACATATATCTTATCATATATCCTGGGAGGGGGTGACATATGTATATATATCTTCTTTATTCATTCATCTATCCCTGGACCCTCGGGCCGCTTCCGTAATTTGGCTATGGTAAACAATGCTGTAATAAACAGGGGTGCATGTGTCCTTTTGAATTACTGTTTTTATATTTTTGAGGTAAGTATCCAGTAGTGTGCTTACCGGATCATAGAGCAGTACTGTTTTTTCCCCAGAGATTTTATTTTTTTTAAGATTTATTTAATTGCTAGTTAGTTAACGTATAGTGTACTACAGGTCTCAGCTGTAGGATGGGTAGTTCTGTTTTTAGCTTTTGGAGGCATGTCCATGCTATTTTCCACAGGGTCTGCACCAGTTGGCATTCCCATCAACAGTGCATGAGCGTTCCTTTTTCTCCACATCCTCACCAACACTTGCTGTTTCTTGTGTTTTTCATTTTAGCGATTCTGATAGGTGTGAGGTGACATCTCAATGTAGTTTTGATTTGCATTTCCCTGCTGATGAGTGATGTTGAGCACCTGTTGTCTTCTGTGGAGAAAAGTCTCTTCGTGTCTTCTGCCCATTTATTAATTGGATTACTTGAGTCTGGTGTTGGGTTGCGTAAGTTCTTTATAAATATTTTGGATACTAACCCTTTAACAAATACGCCCTTTGCAAATATCTTCTCATATTCAGTAGGTTGTCTTTTAGTTCTGCTGATGGTTTCCTTCACTGTGCAGAAGCTTTTTATTTTGATGTAGTCCCAATAGTTTATCTTTGCTTTTATTTCCCTTACTTCAGGAGACATCTCAAGAATAATGTTGCTATGACCAATAATCAGAGAGATTACTGCCTGTGCTCTCTCCTAGAATTTTTATGGTTTCCGGTCTCACATTTAGGTCTGTAATCCATTTTGAGTTTATTTTTGTGGAAGGTGGAAGAATGGGGTCCAGTTTCATTCTTTTGCTTGTACCCGTCTAGTTTTCCAAACACCATTTTTGAAGAGGCTATCGTTTTCTGATGTTATATTCGTCACACTTTTGGTGAAGATTAATTGACCAGATAATTGTGAGTTTATTTCTGGGTTTTCTATTCTGTTCCATCAATTTATGTGTCTGTTTTTGGTGCTGGGACCATATGGTTGTGATTACTAGTTTTCTAATATGACTGGAAGTCTGGAATTATGATCCTTCCAGTTTTATTTTTCTCTTTTTAAAATCGCTTGCGTATATGGGGACTTTTGTGGAAAGATACAAATTTTAGTATTGTTTGTTTTAGTTCTTTGAAAAGTGCTGGTGGTGTGTGGTTTTTTTTTTTTAAGATTTTATTTATTTGAGAGAGAGAGAGAGAGAACACAGGGAGAGGGAGATGGAGAAGCAGACTCCTGGCTGAACAGGGAGCCTAACATGGGGCTCGATACCAGGACCTGGAGAATCATAACCTGAGCCAAAAGCAGGTGCTTAACCTACTGAGATACCCAGGCTCCCCCAAAAATACTGGTGGTATTTTGATACAGATTGCATTAAATCTGTAGATTGCTTTGGGTAATATTGACATTTTAGCAATATTTGTTCTTCCAATCCATGAGCAGGGAATGTCTTTCCTTTTCTTTGTGTCGTCTTCGATCTCTTTCATTGCTATTTTATAGTTTTCCGAGTACAGATCTTTCACCTCTTTGGTCACATTTATTCCTAGGTATCTTCTTACTGGTTTTGGTGCAGTTGTAAGTGGGATTGGATTCTCAATTTCTCTTGCTGCTGTTTTATTATTAGTGTATGGCAATGCAACAGATTTCTGTATATTGATCTTGTGTCCTGTGACGTTCCTGCATTCATTTATCAGTCTAATATTTTTTTGGTGGAGTTTTAAGGGTTTCTATGTATAATACTATGTCATCGGCAAATAGCGATAGTGATTTCTTCCTTACCAATTTAGGTGCCTTTTATTTCTTTAGGTTGTCTGATCTCTGTGGCTAAGACTTCCAGTACTATGTTGAATAACGGTAGTGAGATTAGACATTCTTGTCTTCTTCCTGACCTTAGGGGAAAAGCTCTGGATTTTTCTCCAGTAAGTATGATTGTTGTGGGTTTTTCAGATAAGGCTTTTATTATGTTGAGGTATGTTCCCTCTATCCCTACTTTGTTGAGGGTCTTTCTCATGAATGGATGTTGGATTTCATCAAATGCTTTATTCTGTGTCTATCGAAATAATCACATGGTTTTTATCCTTTCCCTTATTTTTTATTCCTTTCTCTTATTAATGTGATGTATCATGTTGATTAATTTGCTAATATTGAACCACCCCTGCATCCCAGGAATAAATCCCGTTCGATCACGTTGAATGATATTTATAATGTATTGTTGGATGCGGTTTGTGGTATTTCGTCGAGGATTTTTGCATTTACGTCCATCAGAGATATTGGCCTGTAGTTCTCTTTCCTTGTGGTGTCTTTTTTTTTTTTTTTAAATGATTTTTTATTATATTATGTTAGTCACCATACAGTACATCCCTGGTTTCTGATGTAAAGTTCGATGATTCATTAGTTGTGTATAACACCCAGTGCACCATGCAATACGTGCCCTCCTTACTACCCATCACCAGTCTATCCCATTCCCCCACCCCCCTCCCCTCTGAAGTCCTCAGTTTGTTTCTCATAGTCCATAGTCTCTCATGTTTCATTCCCCCTTCTGATTACCCCCCTTTTCTTTATCCCTTTCTTCCCCTACCGATCCTCCTAGTTCTTATGTTCCATAGATGAGAGAAATCATATGATAATTGTCTTTCTCTGCTTGACTTATTTCACTTAGCATTATCTCCTCCAGTGCCGTCCATGTTGCAGCAAATGTTGAGAATTCGTTCTTTCTGATAGCTGAGTAATATTCCATTGTATATATGGACCACAGCTTCTTAATCCAGTCATCTGTTGAAGGGCATCTCGGCTCCTTCCATGATTTGGCTATTGTGGACAATGCAGCTATGAACATTGGGGTGCATATGGCCCTTCTCTTTACTACGTCTGTATCTTTGGGGTAAACACCCAGTAGTGCAATGGCTGGGTCATAGGGTAGTTCTTTTTAACTTTTTAAGGGACCTCCACACTGTTTTCCAGAGTGGCTGTACCAAGTTGCATTCCCACCAACAATGTAGGAGGGATCCCCTTTCTCCTCCTCTCCAACAATTGTTGTTTCTTGCCTTGTCTATTTTTGGCGTTCTAACTAGCGTAAGGTGGTATCTCAGTGTGGTTTTGATTTGAATTTCCCTGATGGCTAATGATCTTGAACATTTTTTCATGTGTCTGTTAGCCATTTGTATGTCTTCATTGGAAAAGTGTCTGTTCATATCTTCTGCCCATTTTTTAGGATTAGAAATCAGTTTGGGCCACACTCTCCTTATATTTTAAAGTATTTCAAAATTCCCTTGCACGTTACCATCTCTCTCATGATACTTTCTACCTTGCTCTCTGTTTGGGTAACAATGTTTATTACTAATTCTATACCATACAATATGTAGTATTTGCATATATATATACCGATACATATATAAACATATAATATTCTAAATACTATATACACAATGCATATATATATACATACACAGTTATATTTATATTTATTTTTATTTTTGCACACAGACACCCAAACTGTAAATGACGATGCAGCCACTGTCTGACCTCAGACCCGGAAGTAGGGAGAGAAGGTGGTAGAAAGAACAGGATGACTGACCATTGTGCTGGGTCCTCCACCAGGAGGAAAGCTCTAAGTATGTGTCCCTCACATCCTTTCATTTGCTGGAAGGACTTCAGTGACCCGTGACTGAAAAGAGTGAAAGGGCAAAGAATCCAGGCCGTGGGGGGATGCCTCAAGAAATCAGCTGCTGAACCTCACTTTTAGCCTTGAGACCCCACTTCCCCGGATTTCTACAGTTCTCTTCCCTGAAGGTGTTCCTGCTCAAGGTCCTTCATGCAAACTGGCTAATTCTGTGGGATGGTCCATCTGTCTGTGTCTGGCCTCAGGAAGGACACCATGGGAGTGGAGGGAGAAACGTGATGTGAGGGAGTGAGTCAATTCGAGGGCTCCTGTGGCTCCTGGGGTGCAGCTATGGGCCAGTCACACCTCAGTGAGGACCCTGTTTGTCTTAGTATATGCGAGCCAGTTGAGCATGCTCTGGGGGGGTCCTAGAACAGACGCCTGCCCTCTCAGGCCTGGTCCAAACAGACCACCTCTGACCTCAGCCCTGGTCACCCTGCTGCCATCACACCACACAGCACTCCTGGAAGACAGCACGAGTTTCGCAGACAGATCTTTGTGACTTCAGTGGCCAGGGAAGGAGAAGAGTAGGTCCTGTCCTTGGAGTTGGGGATGAGGACATTCATTTTCTCCAGGTCACCTGTTACTTCCAGGTGGACAAACACAGGGTTTATTTTACAGTATTTATGCTCCTGGATACATTAGTGTTACCTGATACGAGAGTGTCACTGCCAGTCTCCAATCTAAGCCAAGTTCAAGGCCAAGTGTTCCCCAGGGTTCACTGTTCATAGCCGATAGGAAATCTACACAGGTCATTCTTACAGTGGAACTAATGCTGTTGTTGCTGCTACGAGAGTCTGCTGTCAATCCCAGAACCCCCGGTGCGCGGGCCCTGGCCTTTGAGGTCTGCATTTGTCACAACAAGAAATGCTCTCAGCAAGAAGTACCCACTGTTCATACTTTGGAATCTGGGTTTGCTTTGCTCTTTATAGTTGTCCTGGGATTTATTATGTCTTGCGACTCTCTGATGTACCTGGGATTCATTGTCTTTTTTCTTCGTCCAGTTTTATGATTGTTCTCAGGACAAGAATTCATGTAAAGCATCATAGTGTACAAGGAACCTCCGTCTTCTCAATTTCTCTGCCCCTAAACCAAGGGGACATGAGGACCTTGTATCTCACCCATATTCAGGCCTATCATGTTTATTTGGTAAGTTCCCTATGGATTGTCAATAAAAAGACAACAGAACTTTCTAGAATATTTTTTCATGGAATATCTGGATTCTCTATGAAAATAAATGCTTGATTCCAAGGCTCTTTCTCTACAATATTCAGGTGCATCTCAGCAGCATTCCAAGCGAATAGAGGAAAACCAAAGGAGGAAGGGAATGCGATACATGTGATTAAGCCTTATTGGCCTCACCTAAGCTGATTACTTCTGCAGGAGCCCCATTTCCAAATAATGCCACATCCTGAAACATGGGGTGTGCTGGAACTCTATCACATGAATGGCTAGAGACACAGTTCAACCCATAACAATTAACGTCCCCAGTTCAATGCAGGTTTTCTGTTTTAAACTAGCGCTATTTTCAAAAGCTTATGATGTGCTATATGCTGGCTAACTGCACATAATTAAATAAAGTGGATCTCTCTTTTTTTTTTTTAGATTTATTTATTTGTTTATTTGACAGAAAGAGAGGCAGCCAGCTAGAGAGGGAACACAAGCAGGGGGAGTGGGAGAGGAAGAAGCAGGCTCCTAGTGGAGAAGCCTGATGTGGGCCTCGATCCCAGAACGCTGGGATCACGCCCTGAGCCGAAGGCAGACGCTTAATGACTGCGCCACCCAGGCGCCCCATAAAGTGGATCTCTTATCAAGAAAAAAAGGAAAATAAAAATAGAAAATAATAAACTAGTGTTATTTTTCTGTTCTGAGATCCATTTGGGGTTCTTTGTTACATTTAGTCCTAATGTCTCCACAAGCTTCTCTTACTCTGACATTTTCTGAGACTCTCCTTGTTTCTGGTGACTTTGTCTGCACTTACTGAGTGGGGATGATGCCTGGAATCCTTCAGGGTCAAGTATTTACGTGTATTCCTGGAAGTATTCTGCGTGGGAATGCGTCTCTTCTTTCTCCACTTACTTCTTTGCTCAGCCAGTTAACAATATGGATCATGGACAGCCATTTAGACGCTGAGTTGTAACCCATATATTACATTTATTTGGTCCTCAAGTGTGTCCAGGTTTACCCAATGGGAGCATTTTACATTGGCTCATGAGCTCCCTGACACCCCCTGTCATTGTGTGTGTGTGTGCACACGCATGTGCACACATTCCTGTGTGTGCTGGTGTGCACTGATGGGCTTGTGTTTGTTTTGACAGATTATTTACTTTCTGACACTACAAGGTCTTCCATTCTCATCCTGCCTAATTTCTGATCTGGGGATTAAACATTTCTCCAGAGAATACTGAATCATTTCCCAGGAAAATGGTATTAGAAAGAAACTCCTGGGGCAATGCATCTCATGTCTCTTAGGCATCATTACTTCCACTTCTGTTCAGCTGACAAAGGACATACATAGGAGTAAACTACCCTGGGAATATGGCCATGGTGGCGACTGTTTCCACATGCAATTGTCTGTCTTCATCAAGCTGCACATAATTCCAAACTGCCATCTCCGGCTCTAATCCGTGACCAGACACTTGGCTCAAGTCTCCTCCCTTGGTTATGTCTGTGAATGTCCATTTCCGAAGTGAGAAATCTGGCTCCACCACCGCCGGTCCATTTACTTAGCGGCGCAGTTCCAGGTGCACCGTGCAGACCCATCAAAATAAACCCACCTGTTCCCCACGGGACACAAGCTTATCTGCTAGGGTACAGAGCTCACGTGCAGTCTCTTATGTCTTTACCCTTACAGGCTCCACTCATTTTCTTTCTTTCTTTCTTTTTTACATTTTTAAATTTAAATTCAATAAATTAACATGTCATGTATTATTGGTTTCAGAGGTACAGGCCTGTGATTCATCGGTCTTAGATAACACCAAATGCTCATTACATCACGTGCCCTCCTTAATGCCCATCACCCAATCACCCTATCCCTCCACCCCTCCCCTCCAGCAACCCCCAGTTTGTTTCCTATGATTCATCTACCTCTCTGGTTTCATCTTGTTTTATTTTTTTTCTCTCTTCCCCTATGAGCCTCTGTTTTGTTTCTTAAATTCCACATATCAGCGAGATGATATGATAATTGTCTTTCTCTGATTGACTTATTTCACTTAGCATAATACCCTCTAGTTCCATCCAGGTCGTTGCAAATGGCAAGGTTTTCGGGGTGTTTTTT
>NC_048229.1:17933618-17957889 GCF_002007445.2 Ailuropoda melanoleuca
CAGGCCTAACCCACACACAAGATGGCAGTTGATCAAGGTTAGAGCAGAGATCAATGAATTAGAAACCAGCATCACAGTAGAGCAGATCAACAGAACTAGGAGCTGTTTCTTTGAGAGAATAAATAAGATCGATAAGCCACTGGCCAAACTTATTCAAAAGAATAGAGAAAGGACCCAAATTAACAATATTATGGAGGAACGGGGAGAGATCATGACCAACAGCAATGAAATAGGATCATTAGAAACTTTTATCAACAATTTTATGCCAATAAATTAAACAACCTGGAAGAAATGGATGCCTTCCTGGAAACCTATAAACTACCAAGACTGAAACAGGANCAAGACTGAAACAGGAAGAAATTGATTATCTAAACAGACTGATTAATAGTGAAGAGATTGTCCGGGGATGTACTGTATGGTGACTAACATAATATAATTAAAAAATCATTTAAAAAATCATTAAAAAAAATAAAAAGTAAAAATTCTAAAGAGTAAAAAAAAAAAAAAGTGAAGAGATTGAATTAGTGATCAAAAACCTCCCAAAAAACAAAAGTCCAGGGCCTGACGGATTCCTGGCCAGTTCTACCAAATATTCCAAGAAGAAATAATACCTATTCTCCTGAAGATGTTTCAAAAAATAGAAACAAAAGGAAAACTACCAAACTCATTCTATGCGGCCAGTATTACCTTGATCCCAAACCAGGAAAAGACCCCATCAAAAAGGAGAATTACAGACCAATATTGCTGATGAATATGGACACCAAAATTCTCAACAAGATCCTAGCTAATAGGATCCAACAGTACATTAAAAGGATTATCCATCACGACCAAGTGGGATTCATCCCTGGGATGCAAGGGTGGTTCAACATTCGCAAATCAATCAGTGTGATAGATCATATCCACAAGAAAAGAGTCAGGAACCATATGATCCTCTCAGTAGATGCAGAAAAAGCATTTGACAAAATACAGCATCCTTTCCTGATTAAAACACTTCAGAGTGTAGGGATAGAGGGCACATTCCTCAATTTCATAAAAACCATCTATGAAGAGCCTATGGCGAATATCATTCTCAATGGGGAAAAGCTGGAAGCCTTTCCCTTAAGATCAGGAACACGACAAGGATGCCCACTCTCGCCACTATTATTCAACATAGTACTAGAAGTCCTTGCAACAGCAATCAGAAGACAAAAAGGGATCAAAGGTATCCAAATCGGCAAAGAAGAAGTCAAACTGTCTCTCTTCACAGATGACATGATACTCTATATGGAAAACCCAAAAGAATCCATCCCCAAATTATTAGAACTTATAGAGCAATTCAGTAATGTGGTGGGATACAAAATCAATGCTCAGAAATCAGTTGCATTTCTATACACGAATAACGAGACTGAAGAAAGAGAAATTAGGGAATCCATCCCATTTACAATAACACCAAAAACCATGCGTTACCTTGGAATTAACTTAACCAGAGACGTAAAGGACCTATATGCTAGAAACTATAGATCACTTTTGNTTGCATCAAAAACTAAGGATGTATTGTATGGTGACTAACATCGCATAACAAAAAAATAATAAATAAAATAATAAATAATAAATAAATAAATATTTATGTCTTCATTTATGAGAGAGACAAAGAGAGATAGCGAGATCAGGGGAGGAGCAGAGGGAGAGGGACAAGCAGACTCTCCGCTGTGCTCAGAGCCAGACCTGGAGCCTGATCTGAGGACCCTGAGATTATGGCCTGAGCAGATATCAAACTTGGATTCTCAATCCATTTAGCTACTCAGGTGCCCATCACAAGACATGCTTAAGTGTTTTAGAGAAGGAAAAAGAGGTAGAATAGAAACTTCCCTTCCCCAAAAGGTAGTTAGGGTTACTAGTCCGGGGAAGGAATGAGTAAAGGGCAGGCGGGGCTTGGTGGGGAGAGATAGATATGGGGCTATGTGCTCAGGCTCACAGAAATCCCCAAAATGTGGAGGTGTGGGGAAACCAGAGATAAGGGAACAAACCAGACCACTCTGCCCTAGGCATGTGGTGTCTTTTTTAGGATAATCACCTCTGACCAATAAAGAATAACCAGACCCTGAAAAGGAAGTAAGCCATTGAAGGTATTATCACTGGTCCTTCTCAATGGTGATAATAATAGAGATGTTAAAAGGACTTAAATTCCCTGGTTAGCTTTCTACAACAGACCAACCCTAAAGGCCCTCAGTGGCAACCCTGTCAGGACCCCTCTCACTCTTGAGAACTTTTTCTGTATCTTCACTTAATAAACTTCTGTCTCTTTACTCACTCAAAACACACAAAGAAACAACAAGCACCTGTATGTATTCCACAAGAAAACCACTCTGATCATAAGGACACAGATGAAGTTAAAAGGAAAGATAAAGAAAATGTGAAGTCACGCTAACACAGATTCAAAGGAATCTAGAGCAGCTAAATACATTTCACACAAAGCCGACTTCACAGATCAAGGGAAATCAGCAGGGATTAAAAGAATCATTCCATAATGCTATGGGGTCATTTTTCAAAACAGACAGAACAATCTTTCACAGACATGCCTCTAACAACACAACATCAAAATGTGTGATGCAAAAACTCATTCAACGGAAAGACCAACGGACAAATCCACTCCCTTAGTGGACCTACGTTCAAATAGACAAATGCACGCTTCTGGCACTAAACACCACTCTTTCAGAGATCATTACATGCGTCCGGCATAAAATCAGTAAGCATGAACTGGACAGGACCACCTCTCAACTGGATCGACATGACATTGATGAAATAGTGCACCCGCCATCAGCAGAACACAGTTCATTCAGGCTCACATGGAACATCATCAGACTGATCACGTTTAGAGTGGAAAACCCACACCTCAACCACTTTATTTATTTATTTATTTATTTTAAAGATTTTATTTATTTACTTGACAGAGATAGAGACAGCCAGCGAGAGAGGGAACACAAGCAGGGGGAGTGGGAGAGGAAGAAGCAGGCTCATAGCACAGGAGCCTGATGTGGGGCTCAATCCCACAACGCCGGGATCACGCCCTGAGCCGAAGGCAGATGCTTAACCGCTGTGCCACCCAGGCGCCCCCTCAACCACTTTAATACAGTAGATATCCTAGAAAGCATGTCCCCGCACCAAAAGAACTTTAAAAACTCAAACAAGGGTCCTGTGACAGATCAGATGGCTTATGTGTTCTAATGAACCTTTTTCTTTTGAAATAGATGGTTTGAGATATTTTGTAGATCCCCCATGCAACTGTAAGAAATAATACAAAGAGATCCCAAGGACCTTAACCAACTTGCCCCCAATGAAACATCATGCAAAACTCTAGTTTTGCAATATCCCAACTTAGTGACGTGGACTCAGTCAAGATGGAGAACACATCCATGGCCCCTGGGACCCTGCGTGTTATCTCATTCCTTGCCACCCTTTTCCCTTCTCCATGCAGCCCCTCCTTACACCCTGGAATCCGCTGCTTTCTCCAACTCTAGAGCGCGTCATTTCAAGAGTCACATTCATGGACTCCCGCGAGCCTTCTGAGGTTGCCTCTGTTCACTCACAGAATTCACTGAAGATTCATCTGGGAAGCTGGGAATGTCAACAGTTTGTGCCTTTCTGACTACTATTCCATAAGATGGACGTGCTACAGTGACGTAACTGCTCACCTGCTGAAGGGCTGCTGACTGGTTTCCCAGTCTGTAGTTATTAGGAATAACACTGCTGCAGACACTCGTGCACCAGGGTTCAGTGGGATCACGTCTTCACGTGTGTGGGGAAAATGGGCAGATGTGCAACAGCTGGGTCAGACTGTGGTGGCATGTTTCCTTTGCCAGTGACAAACTGCCAAAGTGTTTCCAGGGTTGCTGTACCAGTTAACATTCCACCAGCAGTCCGTTCTGAAGTATCCACCTCCTCCCCACCCCCACCAATGTCTGCAGGTGTCAGGAGGGTTTATTTTAACCATTCTGTCCCAGGTAGTGTGGTATCTCATTGAGTCCAGTTACTGGGGATGTTTTGACAATAAAGTTCAATCCACTACAAAAACAAATGATGCAGGATAGAAAATCAATGCACACAAATCAGCTGCTTTCCTATACACTAACAATGTAACTGTAGAAAGAGAAATTAGGGGATCGATTCCATTTACGATAGCACCAAAAACCATAACATATCTTGGAATAGGGGCACCTGGGTGGCACAGCGGTTAAGCGTCTGCCTTCGGCTCAGGGCGTGATCCTGGCGTTATGGGATCGAGCCCCACATCAGGCTCCTCCTCTAGGAGACTGCTTCTTCCTCTCCCACTCCCCCTGCTTGTGTTCCCTCTCTCTCTGGCTGTCTCTATCTCTGTCAAATAAATAAATAAAATCTTTAAAAAAAAACATATCTTGGAATAAACCTAACCAAAGAGGTTAAGGATCTATATCCTAGAAACTACAGAACACTGATGAAACACTATGAAGAAGACACAAAAAGATGGAAAAACATTCCATGCTCAAGGATTGGAAAGATAAACAGTGTTAAAATGTCTATGCTACCCAGAGCAATCTATACTTTCAATGCCATCCCAATCAAAATACAAATGACATTTTTCAAAGTGCTGGAACAATCCTAAAATTCATGTGGAAACCAGAAAAGACCCCAAAACCCCAAGGAAATGTTGAAAAAGAGAAACAAAGCTGGGGGCATCACATTGCCTGATTTCAAGCTATACTACAAAGGTGTGATCACCAAGACAACATGGTAATGGCACGAACACAGGTACATAGATCAGTGGAATAGAATAGAGACTCCAGAAATGGACCCTTGGCTCTATGGTCAACTAATCTTTGACGAAGGAGGAAAAAACATCCAATGGAAAAAAAACCTCTCTTCAATAAATGGTGCTGGGAAAATTGAACAGCTATACACTGAAGAAAAAACTCGACCATTCTCTCACACCATACACAAAGGCAGACTCTAAGTGGATGAAAGACCTTGATGTGAGATGGGAATCCATCAAAATCCTAGAGGAGAACATAGGCAGTAACCTCTATGACATCGGCCACAGCAACTTCTTTCAGGATATGTCTCTAAAGGCAAGGGAAACTAAAGCAATAATGAACTTTGGGGACTTCATCAAGATAAAAAGCTTTTGCACAGCAAAGGAAGCAGTCAACAAAACTAAGAGGCAACCCACGGAATGGGAGAAGATATTTGCAAATGACAATACTGATAAAGGGTTGATATCCAAGATCTCTAAAGATCTTCTCAAACTCAACACTCCAAAAAATAAATAATCCAGTCAAGAAATGGGCAGAAGACATGAGCAGACACTTCTCCAAAGAAGACACACAAGAGATGTACTGTATGGTGACTAACATAATATAATAAAAATATATTATTATTTTAAAAAAGAAGACATACAAATAGCTAATAGAGACATGAAAAAATGTTCAACGTCATTAGCCAACAGGGAAATTCAATGAAAACCACAATAATATACCACCTAGAATGGCCAAAATTAACAAGATAGGAAATAAAAAGTGTTGGTGAGGTTGTGGAGAAAGGGGAACCCTCTTCCACTATTGGTGGGAATGTAAGCTGGTACAACTGCTTTGGAAAACAGTACGGAGGTTCCTCAGAAAGTTAAAAATAGAGCTACCCTAAGACCCAGCAATTGCACTAGTGGGTATTTACCCCAAAGATACAGAGGTAGTGCAAAGAAGGGGCACATGCACCCCAATGTTCATAGCAGCAATGTCCACAATAGCCAAACTGTGGAAGGAAATGAGATGTCCTTCAACAGATGAATGGGATAAAGATGTGGTACATATATAAAATGGAATATTACTAAGCCATCAGAAAGAATGAATACCCACCATTTGCATTGACATGGATGAAACTGGAGGGGATTATGCTAAGTGAAATAAGTCAAGCAGAAAAAGACAATTATCATATGGTTTCACTCTCGCGTGGGGCATAAGGAATAGCACAGAGGACCACAGGCAAGGGAGGAAAAACTGAATGGGAAGAAATCAGAGAGGAGACAAACCATGAGAGACTCCGGACTCTGGGAAACAAACTGAGGGTTACAGAAGGGAGGGCAGTGGGGGGATGGGGTCACTGGGTGATGGGTATTGAGGAGGGCACATGTTGGGATGAACACTGGGTGTTATGCACAACTAATGAATCATTGAACCCTACAACAAGAACTTATGATGTACTTACTATATGCTGGCTAACTGAACATAATAATAATAATAAAAGATTCTCTCTCTCCCTCTCTCCATCCCCCTACATGGGCATGCGCTCTTTCTCTTTCTTTCTCTCTAAGAAAAAAAAAAAGCATAAAAAAGGAAGTACAAATCAAAACCACAACGAGATACTTCACACCTACAAGGATGGCTATAATTTATTTATTTATTTTTTATTATTAAACTTTTTATTTTGAAATAATCATAGATACCCAGGAAGTTGCAAAGAAATGTACAGGGAAGTCCTGTTCACTCTTACTCATCTTCCCCCATGTGAAGATACTGCGCAACCAGAGTACAATAGCAAACCCAGGAAATTGATATTGGTACAATCCACAGAGTGTCTTCAATTTCACCTGCTTTGAGCACACTTGAGCGTGTCTGTGTATGTACACCTATGTAATTTTCCATGTATAAAGGATGGCTATAATTTAAACACTGAAAATAAAACATGTTAGTGAGTATATGGAGAAATTGGAAACCTTGTGCATTGCTGGTAGGAAAATGAAATGATGCAGCTACTGTTGAAAACAATGAGGGGTTACCTTAAAATGTTAGGTATAGAATTATCATAAGAACTAGCAATTCTGTTTCTGGGTGGGTACCCAAAGAATTGGATGCAGGGACTCACATAGATACTTGTCCACCGATGTTCATAGCTGTATCATTCACAATAGCTAAAAGATACAAATAACCCAAATGTTCATGAACAGATAAATGGATAAACAAAATGTGATTCCATTGCATGGAATATTATTCACTTTGAAAAGGAATGCAGTGCCGATATATGCTACGACATGAATGAATCTCGGAAACATTACACTAAGTGAAAAAGGTCAGACCCGTGAGGACAAATACAATATGATTCCACTTATTTTAGGTACCTAGAACAGGCTAATTCAAAGAGACAGAAAGTAGAATCGAGGTTACCTAAGGGTAGGAAGAGGAAGGAACACGGAGTTATCGTTTATTGGGTAGAGAACTTCTGTTAGGGATGATAAGAAAGTTCTGAAAATAGGGGCGCCTGGGTGGCACAGCGGTTAAGCGTCTGCCTTCGGCTCAGGGCGTGATCCCGGCGTTACGGGATCGAGCCCCACATCAGGCTCCTCCGCTATGAGCCTNGCCTGCTTCTTCCTCACCCACTCCCCCTGCTTGTGTTCCCTCTCTCGCTGGCTGTCTCTATCTCTGTCAAATAAATAAATAAAATCTTAAAAAAAAAAAGAAAGTTCTGAAAATAGATCATGGTAACAGTTGCACAATATGGAAAATTAGGCCACTGAATTATACACTTAAAAAATGACAACAGTGAGGGTGCCTGGTGCCTCGGTCAGTGGAGCATGTGATCTTGATCTTGGGGTTGTAAGTTCAAGCCCATGTTGGGTGTAGAGCTTACTTTAAAAAATGCCAACCTAGAGGTGCCTGGGTGGCTCAGGTGTTAAGCGTCTGCCTTTGGCTCAGGGCGTGATCCCGGAGTCCCGGGATCGAGCCCCGCATCGGGCTCCCTGCTCTGCTGGGAAGCCTGCTTCTTCCTCTCCCACTCCCCCTGCTTGTGTTCCCTCTCTCGCTGGCTGTCTCTCTCTCTCTCTGTCAAATAAATAAATAAATAAATAAATAAATAAATAAATAAATAAATAAAATCTTTTTTAAAAAATGCCAACAATGGTGAATTTTATGTTTTGTATATTTTACCACATTATTTTAACAAAAAATACGGAGGGAAGAGAAACGTCGAGGACTTACTTTTAACTTTAGTTAGTTGATAAGGTCCTGGGCCCCCAGATAAACAAAATGTGTTCTATACATGCAATGATATATTATTATTCAGCTTTGAAAAGGAATGCATTAGAAGTACAAATCAAAAAATCACTATTACAAAATCATCCATTGTCAAAACCTCTGGTTCGGCCCCACAACAACCCTGCTCGTAGAGCCACTTCTCTTTCCTGCATGGGCCACCATGGTCCTAACGTGTCATATAAAGCCCGCTTAGATTACCTATTCCAGAGATATATGAGACTTTGGAACCCGTGAAATGCACAATTAACTTCACTTTCAAGGGATATAATTCCTTGGTGAAGAATCTTTTTTTTTTTTTAAAGATTTTATTTATTTATTTGACAGAGATAGAGACAGCCAGCGAGAGAGGGAACACAAGCAGGGGGAGTGGGAGAGGAAGAAGCAAGCTTGTAGCGGAAGAGCCTGATGTGGGGCTCGATCCCATAACGCCAGGATCACGCCCTGAGCCGAAGGCAGACGCTTAACCACTGTGCCACCCAGGTGCCCCTTTGATGAAGAATCTTATCTGTTCCATGAAGGACCCTCACCCACTGTCCCTCTTGGCTCTTTTCTTGCCCCTTCACTCTGTCTTCCTTCCCTCCTTCCTTCCTTGTTCCCTTCGTTTCTTCCTAATCTTCAATCAACCTGGTCAAATCTTAAAAACCCATCTTTCCACTTAGTGAACCCCCACTCTTTACCTGCAATTCTTATTCTGTTTCTTATTTCACTGCTCATTCCCATAATCCACTTAAGTCAACACTGACTGCTGGAGAACCAGGGTCTCAGAGCTTCAGAGAGGTTTAAAGGTCCCCATATTCAGGAGCTGGCTGTGATAGCATGCCCTACTACTCAAGGCTAATTATTAACCCTGAGCTTATATAAGGAAAGGGCCCTCCTTGGGAAGGAAAAGCACCACCTGCAGCCATGGCCAGCACGTTAAACCCCAGCACCGTGACTGGGACCCTGGGTCCTCCTGAGATGTCAGAGCGCATCCAAAATGCTGCTGACATCTCTGTCATTGTCATCTATTTCATGGTGGTGATGGCTGTCGGGCTGTGGGTATGTAGGAATCCAAAGGGGTATTCATGGTGGGCACAAAGCTTAGGGTTAAAATGTCTGAGGGAGGGAGGGTTGTGGTGTGACAATGTGACAAAGCTAAGAGAACATTAACAGCTGTCAGATTTCATTATGCTTCTCTCAGAATCATTGTCCGTGTATGATGTAAATAATGCTTTTTCAGTTAATTTATTCTCCTACCAACCCCATCATTTGAACAGAGCCAGCAGTGAGACCTTCCGACTTAGTCTGTTCAGCATTGCCGACTCCTAGCATCACGAATAAAGATGCTATTTTTATTATCGCACTTCTTTTATTTTCTTTATTTTGTTCACTTTCTAAATGAGTCGGTTGGATGCTTGATTAATTTACATTCATTCTTTATTTTTAGTAACAAGTGTAAAGCTGCAAATTTACTTCCAAGCACAGCTTTAGTGACACCCCACATTGCTTTCATTAATGAAAATAGAGCAATTAAGACAGAAGTTGACGAATATGATTTCTTAAAAGTCCTCCCATTTTTATGAAATTATGATTTTGAAAACCTTTTATTTATTTATTTATTTTTTTAAGATTTTATTTATTTATTTGACAGAGACAGCCAGCGAGAGAGGGAACACAAGCAGGGGGAGTGGGAGAGGAAGAAGCAGGCTCACAGCAGAGGAGCCTGATGTGGGGCTCGATCCCATAATGCCGGGATCATGCCCTGAGCCGAAAGCAGACGCTTAACCGCTGTGCCACCCAGGCGCCCCCTTTTATTTATTTTTTATAATTTTTATTATGTTATGTTAGTCACCATACAGTACATCCCTGGTTTTTGATGTAAAGTTCCATGATTCATTACTTGCGTATAACACCCAGTGCACCATGCAATACGTGCATGGTAAATTTGTTGCTATATCACGGTTTCTAGGAAAATGTTTCTGTTTATGAGTGTCGAAAGCGTGACTATATGAACGCTCTGGCTGGGTTCTCCTGTGGTGGTTTGACCCTCACATGTCTTCCCTTCTGCTCAGGCAATGCTGAAGACCAACCGGGGCACCATTGGAGGTTTCTTCTTGGCTGGTCGAGATATAGCCTGGTGGCCGGTGAGTGGGCAGAATTTCCCAAAGATAAATTTCCTGTGTGCGTGTTTTAGAGTGAGTAAAGAAAACACGGGAATGCTTAGTTTCTGATGTGCATTGGTTGCCTACTTGCTGGTGTGTTTTCCTAAATCCCTGACCCCAAGGTTCTGCCCTGTCATTCCAGTAAATGACAGTGTGTCACCCATTATGAGAGCAAGTGTAATGTGGCATTTGAGAAGATTCAGTTCAGCTCTGTGTCATATTTTTTCCCTGGTCCTCAACAAAAATCTTCTGCCTTGACTCCTTACCATCCCCAGCACATTCCTTCTTTGATCCCAATCCTCTTTTTTTTTTAAGATTTTATTTATTTATTCGACAGAGACAGCCAGCGAGAGAGGGAACACAAGCAGGGGGAGTGGGAGAGGAAGAAGCAGGCTCCCAGCGGAGGAGCCCAATGGGGGGCTTGATCCCAGAACGCCGGGATCACGCCCTGAGCCGAAGGCAGACACTTAACGACTGAGCCACCCAGGCGCCCCATTGATCCCAATCCTGAACCAGTGCTGCCCCTCTTGTTTGGATGAGCATCCCCCTCTCTGCTCTCCTCCTCCAACACCCATCTCAAGCCCTGCCTCATTTGAGAAGCCTCACCCTGCAATCTAGCCTGACGGTCTAGTCCTTATGATCCATGAAGTTATGATAGTGGTTGTGAGTTCCCTGTGATGTTCTGAATGGTGATTCCTCTTTGACTTTTGCCCAGTTGATCTCATCCTTGCTGGATTTTTATGTCTGACCTCCTCGGCAAGAGTCCCATGGCACCAAAGGCTGCATCTTCTTCTTTGAATCCATAGAGTGTGAGCAGAGGGTTGGGTAATAAGAGTGGGTGCTCAATACATTCTTCCTTTACGGATCTTCTAAGTAGGATGAATTAAAGTGGAGACTGGGAAATGACCTGGCCAGAGCGGTTGAAGCAAACCAACTGCAAGCTTGAAATGGATTTTTATCAGAGTGTCCAATCAGACATTGCCTTCTTAAGACTGTTTTTATGAAACAGTCAAGGCTCAACCAATCCCACAACCACAAATGAGCTCAATCCAATCCCCTGGCCCCAAACGTCTGAAAGGTGATCTTACAGAAGGCTGAAAAGGTGGGAATGGAGGAATGGGCATTGCAGCAGTCCCATATCCCAATTCTGTTTTGTCAGGACTAGCGCTTGCTCCTGCCTACTCAAGAGATTTCTTCTCATCTTTGAGACTTAAATACAGTAGACAATGTGATGGAAGAGGAGGTAGGTGAGAAGAGAGTCCTTAGGGCTGGAAGAATGAAGAGGAGCTTCCTCCTACCCACCTTTGCAGTCCTTGATGATGAGTGAAGGGGCCAACGGGAGGTCTGGCAGTTCTTGGCCAAGGACAGGCTCACCCCAGAATGTCTAGGTAGATAAATTAACATTCCCCTGCCAGCCTCTCTATGAAGTGCCATAGAGTTTATGAGCCATACAGTCCATCGCAGCCATACATCTCTGCATTGTAACACAGAAGCAGCCAGAGTGAGTATGTAAAACTGACAAGCGTGGTTATGTTCCAATAAAATTATTTATGAACATTGAAACTTGAATTTCATGTAATTTCACATCTCACAAAATATTGGTCTTCCTTAGGTTTTTTTAATAATAATATTTTTTATTATATTATGTTAGTCACCATACGGTAGGTTTTTTTTAAGCATTCAAAAATGTAAAAAACATTTTTAGCTTACCAACCACACAAAAACTGGTGACTGGCTGGATTCAGCCCACAGGACTCGCCCTAAGGTGGTGTGATGGAAACATCTCAACACTTACCCATTTTCAAGGAATCTGATTTGGGTCTTTTAACTCTGATACTAGTCTGTTCTCTCGGATTCCAGATGGGCGCCTCTCTCTTCGCTAGTAACATCGGCAGCGGCCACTTTGTGGGGCTGGCTGGGACAGGAGCGGCTTCAGGAATTGCCACTGCAGCATTTGAATGGAATGTAAGTGACATCATAGGCTTTTTCCTTTTTTTTTTTTTTTGGAGATAATGGTTATGTTTATTATCTTAATTATGGTAATGGTTTCGTGGATGTACGCATATGTCCAAACTCATCAAATTGTATACATTAAATAAACACAATTTTTTGTATATCAGCTATACCTCGATAAAGGTTTAAGAAAATTAAAACAAATAAACTGGACCTCCCATTTGGCCTCAGCTCAGATGGTCCACTCTCTAGGCTTTTTCCTTTAAATCCAAACTCCGCCCAGGTATGTTTTTCTGGGAGTCTGTATAGGATAAGCTCCTCTTCGATTTGATTTCTATTTTTCATTGTAACCTACTCATTGTTTGAAACTCAGGGCCTTCCCTGTGTGGCCCCATTCTGCCTGCCTGAGCCAGTCCAGTCCCATTATTCCTCACCTCTGAGATTTCACTCAAGCAGTATTCCCACCAGGAATGTCATTTCTAAATGATTCATTCCCCACTTTCACTTGACCTCCTTGATCATTTTAGCTCCCATTTTTTTCTTTCCTCGCTGAGCTATTTCACTATGTGTCCAGCTCTGAACTAGATGCAGAGAATAGAAAAATATAAAAAGCAATAGTCCCTTCTTTTGAGAAGCTTACATCACAGCGGGAGAGACAAATGCCTGTTCACTCTGGAGTAGAAAGCACAAGCTGAGAAGCAGCATGGAGGGTCGAGAGAGCTCACACAGGAGGGGCATCCATCCCAGATGATGGGTCAGACTTGACACATGTCAAAGAAGCTTCGTGGAGCTGATACCAGATAGATGAACAGAAACTGACCAAGTGGGACCTGGATAAGGAAGTGACAGCAGAGTAAGGAGTGAATAATTTAGAGATAGTAGATAGAATTTACAAGACTTTTTTTTTTAAGACTTTGTGATTGAGTTCCTAATAGCTCTATTGCCATTTCACCAGTAGAAGCTGTGCCCTCTTAATTAGACACTAAATCCTTTAAGGAAGGGACCATCTCCTCTCGTGTCATTCATATCACCCCATCATCTAGCACTTGGCTGGCCACGTGCATTAGTATTTCTTGAGTTGCCTGAGCTTTTTCTGTTCTTGTATCCTTTCTGGTGTTTGCATGCACATGTGTATACATTTCGGTCAGAAGGAGATGCTTATGCAGAAAAAAGTCAGATCACAGTGAAAGTGTAAACAGATCATGCATGGATGAACTTAGGAAATGAACTTGAGTTATCAAAAATGCCTGTACCCCTCCCTTGTTGAAGATTTTGCCCCTAGCTTTGCGTTAGTAGTATCAGGGACTCCAGAATGGACCAAGTCTCCAGACATGACCTATGGTCCAAGTTTGGTTTTGATAGTGCCATAAACTCCAGGATGGAGCCAGCTTCCAGAGATGTGAACAACATGCCCTATGGCCCCAGTGGGTGTGATTATCAGGTTGCCAAGAGCATGGCTCTTTTAGCTGTGACCTTGAACTTCCTTAATCTCTGTGAGGTTCAGGTTCCCCTTCCATAAAACAGGAATAACTGCTTATCGTATCTGTCCCACCTGATTGTTGTGATGGCAGCATGAGGGATATATGTCATGATTCTTTGTAAATAGTTGTTAATATAAGATTATCCTATTATCATTATTCTATCTGGCAAGACTTGAGGGACAGTGGGAATACTCTTTTACCACCAAATTGTTTTCTCATTGCTTTGTCACCGTGTATATAATTCCTTCCATTCAAGAATTATTCCTTTTAGCAAAAATTGTATGACCTTCCAGGGGTCCAGCTGGGCTTGGATCTCTTATCTTCTATCCATTATACATCACACATCTTTTGTCCCACCTTAAGCCCCAGGAAAGTGTGGTGTCTGAGTCATGGAAACAGCGGAAAGGAATCCACAGCTGTCTTGGGCTCATAATTGGTTGAGTGGGACAGGATCCATGCAAACTTATCTTATTTTCAGACTCAGAGGTAATGAAGTGATAAATCGCACAATCCAAGCGTCTTGAACTTCATACTCTGTTCTGTTTTTGTTTGTTTGGTTGGTTTTGTTTTGTTTTGCAGGCTTCGCTGCTGTTGCTGGTTCTAGCTTGGGTCTTTGTCCCCATATACATCAAGGCAGACGTGAGTATCTGCAAATGTTCTCATGCATCTGTCAGGCATTCATTTAATCGCTCATTCTTCCTGCTCAGTCATGAAATCTGGGTAATATCCCTTGTCCCAGGACCTCTAGGCTTACGCTTACATAAATCCACTAAATGCTATCAAATTGCTCTTGAAATTGGCTACAGTCCATTGTCTTCTTGCTGATCACTCTTGTGAGGGTTCCCATTTCCCCACATCCTCACCAACACATGGTATTTTTCTTCATTCCAATTTTTGCCATTCTGAGATTTGTAATTTCTTTTTTTTTTTTAAAGATTTTATTTATTTATTCGACAGAGATAGAGACAGCCAGCGAGAGAAGGAACACAAGCAGGGGGAGTGGGAGAGGAAGAAGCAGGCTCATAGCGGAGGAGCCTGATGTGGGGCTCGATCCCATAACGCCGGGATCATGCCCTGAGCCGAAGGCAGACGCTTAACCGCTGTGCCACCCAGGCGCCCCTGTAATTTCTTTTTTTAATTAAGGGTGACATACCACAGCTACACCAGCCCCCTTCAACCCAGGTGTTTTCAACCACTTCTGTGGCTCTGAGCCTAGCTCCCACATTTATGCTTCTGCTGCTGGTGCTAAGGCCATGAGGTGTTATATCCTGGAATAATTCTCAGGATGAGGGTGCTCAACAAATGAGCCTTCTGGCTTGTACCTCTGCAGGTCACCATACATTCTCTCTTTGCTCATCTTGGGTCCTTTCTAGTACCAGTCTCAAACAACTTCTGTTAAAGGATGCTCTCTTTGGGACAAAGACCAATGCCACAGTATTCACGCATGTATTTTTAGTTGTGGTTTGCCATGTTTGAGGGGATTCCACACAGTTTCTGAGCCACCAAGTGTGTTCCTTTTTTTGCTTTTGATATTATAGAAATATGTATTCTTTTATACTGGGGGAGATTAACTCGTGAGCTTAATCTGCTATGAAGAAACCGGAAAGCTGCTCCTTGTACTACTCACACATCACATAGTTAATCTCATATTTCAGTAAGGATAACCTCAGACTTTTCTCTCAGTAGGGATTTAATGTAATTCTCTTCTTTTCAATAAAAATAATCACATAGGTGGGTATTAAGGAGGGCACATGTTGTGATGAGCACTCGTGTTATACGCAACTGATGAATCATTGAACACTACATCAGAAACCAATGATGTACTATGTGTTGGTAACTGAGCATATTAATAATTTTAAAAAGATAATCACAGAAATATATACCCAAGTATATATTAGCAATTTGTTTAATTATCCATTTATTATGTAACCATTCATTGCGGTTATTTTTAAATAACATTCTTTTTACTAGACAGCAGCATTATTGGTGAAAATAATAAAAATTATTTGTTAAGCATCTACCATGCATTTGGTATTGTTGTGGGTGTTTTATAACTAATTTCATATTAAACTCCCACTTTACAGATGAGAAAATGGAGGTTCAGAGAGGTTGTCGATTGCCAAAGGTCACACTTCTAGTAAATGTACTAAGATCTGGATCTGGATCCTAAGATATCTGATTCCGATGCCTGTGTTTATGCCAGGCTCACTGCTGTCCCAAGGGACTGTGTGTTTCTCAACTTTGTATTCCTAAGGTACCACGCAGAGCTACACATGGACAGGTGCACAGGAGCTTAGTAATTGTGGAATCATCTGGAGGTGCTGGGCTCTGAAGGTGAATCCCTGTTGGTGTCTGTTTCTGCAGGTGATGACTATGCCAGAATATCTGAGGAAGAGGTTTGGTGGAAAGCGACTCCAAATCTACCTCTCTGTCCTCTCCCTCTTCATCTGTGTGGCTTTGAGAATCTCCGTGAGTTCCATGCTCCTGGCATTTTCGATTCTTAAGATTACTTTGGGGGAGCTGTAATCAGAGAAATGGGTGTGTGTGTCTGGCCATATGGGTGTCTTAAACTACCTAGGATCTTTCGACTGAGTTTTTATGAAAAAAGAAAAGGAGCTTTAGAAATCCTGCATTCATAGAGTAAAATAACTACAAGTCATGAGAAGCTCCAGAGTGTAAACCCACCTATTCATTAAGCATATGAAAAAAACCCAGATGTACAGGAGGAAGAAAATATCTCATTCAAGTAACACAGTTACTTAGTAGTAGAAAGGAGGCGGATTCTCTAGTCCCCTGCCTTTCCACTGCAAATAGCCTTTTTATTCTCTTTGTCAAAACCAGTGTGGGTTTATATTTTCATCTTCAGCTTGATTATCTGGCACATGAACCAGAAGGAAAATGCTTCATGTTATTAAACTGACTTCTTTAATTTATTATATTTTATCCTCTAAGACTGCCCTTATTACACAGATGTCACAAATAAGTCTTAGAAGAATTCTAAGGTTTTCGGAAAGCTAAATTCCTTGGAGATAATCATTGAGGAGAAAGAAAGGGATTTGAGGATTCGGTAACGCGTGTAGATCAGAAGGGGGGATGAAGCATGAGAGACTGTGGACTCTGAGAAACAAACTGAGGGCTCAGAGGGGAGGGGGTGGGGGAATGGGATAGACTGGTGATGGGTAGTAAGGAGGGCACGTATTGCATGGTGCACTGGGTGTTATATGCAACTAATGAATCATCGAACTTTACATCAGAAACCAGGGATGTACTGTATGGTGACTAGCATAATATAATAAAAAAACACTTAAAAAAAAGAAAACAAAGAGTAACATTTGCTCCTCATGTTTGGTGACTAATGAAATAATTCCTCCAAATTTCTGGTCTTGGAAGTTCATGAGAGAAGAAGCTGACCTCATATTTGCTCTTCTGTTGAACCCTTGTCATAAGTAAACCAGCTGCTCAGATTAGATGGCATGAGCTTCCTAATGCAACGTGAGCATTTTCTAGCACTCTCTATATTGCTGAGTATCTGTGCCAGAGATGATAAAGATTCCTGTGCACTAGGAGTTCACTGTATGATTAAGGATATAAGAATTATACACATGAAATCGTTAGCACTTTATGACAATATATGAAAATATATTAAGATGTGAGCTGGAATAGATTTTGTGGACAAGTATAGGAGATACGCTACGGACACCCAGGAAAAGGGGTGGTCCCAGGTGGGTAGAACTGGATGTCGTCCTCTCATGGTGGAGGCAGGGGGTGCTTAAACCAGTCCTCAGGATGGGAAATTTAGGAGAGGCTACGAGAAACAGAGGAGCCTGCATATCTCACAAGTAGGGGGGATTCAATGATTTCCCGCTTCTCCTCTGGCTCTAACATCTAGATTTTATGGTCTTAAAGAACACGAACAAGGTGCTGGAGCAAAATGACAGTGACCAAATGCGCCTCTGAAAGTGGAAGGTTCCTAGGAGGTGGTGGAGAGGGCATGGATTCTTAGGGAGCTAGACGGAGGAGCAGGAAAGGCCAAGAGCATGGGTATAACTGTGCAAGGTCTGCGGTTGGCTGGAAAGACACAGTGGGCAAGGGTCCATTCTTACCCACAAGGTTATGTTTAAAATGATATTAATAGTGATTAATCTTACGCACGACCTTTTGTATATTATTACACTCTGATAACAGAGTCTATTCTAGTTATTCATTAAACAGATCATTATGAAGAGTTAGGATAGGGCAGCTTTCAGTCACCCTGTCCCAGGTTTGAAAGACATCATCTTATTCACTGGTTCTCAACCTCCAATAATACCTACATTGAGGGTCAGTGCAGACGGGATGCACCTTGAGTCCTAAATATTTCAGCTGGGTGATGGGTATTAAGGAGGGCACATGTTGTGATGAGCACTGGGTGTGATACAAAACTAACGAAGCATGGAACACTACATCAAAAACTGATGTACTGTACAGTGACTAACTGAACATAATAAAAATGAATAAAAAATAAGTAAGTAAATAAATAAATAATATTTCAGTCTGTATGCCTTAAACACACTGATATTCTTTTTAGAAAACCTGCTGCAAATTTTAAAATCCGAAACTTAATCTTTTTTTCTAATAATTTTTTATTATGTTATGTTAGTCACCATACGGTACATCCTTAGTTTTTGATGTAAAGTTCCATGATTCATTATGTGCGTATAACACCCAGTGCACCATGCAATATGTGCCCTCCTTACTACCCATCACTGGCCTCTCAAACTTAATCTTGATAAACGAATACGGAACCTACAGACCTTATTCAGCTATGACAGTTGTCCTAATAATATCTTTTAACAGCAAAAGAAAATCCTGTATCATGAGCTGTTCCTTTTTTCATGAGAAATACTTTAAAATCATTGTAAATTTAATTAATCCAATTGAATTGTACATGCTAAAATGACAAGTTTTATGTTATCTATTTTACCACAATAAAAAAAATCACTGGTAATAGAGGCTTATATATAATTTCAAAACTATCAATTTAATGGTTTAATTAAAATATGTAGGAGAAATTAAAGTCAAGAAATTAATAATATGATAATGTGTGTTTTAATACGTAAGTTATTCAGCATGAATATACAAGGCCTAATGTTGTGGTTAAATAACTACCCCCGCTATGTAAATCAGTATGAATGTGACAGCTATAAATGCACACAGATGCAGGTTATGTTTTATGGCAACTCAAATACAATGGGTGGCATCTCAGTAGGTGATATCTTTTTTGAAATGGTAAATAATTTTTTTGCAAATATCCTATTTTTTAAAAAGTTTAATCTTAACTCAATTTACACAGCAGTTGAATTCCTTGAAAACCCAGTGATAAAGTTGCAGAAAGTAATTTGTGTTTGTAACTCAGAGTCAGGTTCTAGGCTCAAATAATCAAGAACAGACTTTTCACCCACAGAAAAGTCTAGTGGGATGATAAAACATTGGGTTTTATTTCAAATATTAGGGGGGAAAGTTAACCATATCCTGTGACACCCTTCCAAATTCAAGTTCTACAAAGAAACCTATCTCCAATTCTTCCAATTCTGAATCCTGACATCTTATCCTTTCCCTCACCTCACTCATGCTTTCCTTTTTCTTAGATTCCATGATCCATCCTTATAATCACTCTTCTGCACATAGCCTCAATTTCTTTGTCAATATCTTTCCTTTCATTGAACTCCCCAAGAAAAACTCCAAACCTGGTTGAATCCACCTTCCCGGTTACTCTGTGGATGCACTCAGGGATTTTACTTCTGTGTTTCTAACTAACATGCTTATGTGATGTGTCTAGGTTTTGGTTTGGCTTTGGGTTTTGATATGGAACCTGGGGGGATCAGAGTTGATGGGGTGGATCCAAGTGGGGCCCGCACAAGTTTGTGTTGAAGAAAGATCCAAGAGGCTGGGGGGCACACTTAGCAGGCACAGGCATCCAGGTAGTACAGGGTGAACCTGATCTCTGCGGGACCCCCTCCTGGCCTCTAAACCTCAACTGATAATCCTTTTATCTGTGTTTCTTTATGATTTTTCTCTGGTCCTCTCAATAACTATTCTAAATGATCCACAACTTTTTTTTTTTATCTGCTAGACCTCTGCCTATTATCAGAAAGGCTCATCTCCCACTTTGTCTAGAAAATTTAAGAATGAGACACTCATCCCCCACTTAAACAATCTACATTTGCCTCATTCTTTCCTTCTTTCCACCAGTCTGAAGATGAAGAGTCTTCTTTTTTCAAAGGCCAACCCCTCAACCTGTGCCTACTCTTCATCCCAACTCTTCTCAATGTTTCTAGAATTTGCTTCATAATTACCCTTCTTTAATATTTTCTTCTTATTTTCTACCACACCAAATGTGTTCAAGTATCCTCCTCCTTAACAAAAACCATTGCTTTACTGTGTCTTTCATATCTACTATTCTGGTTTTTATCATTGTTTCTCTGCAGACAACCACGAAAGAGTAGTCTATGCAAGCTATAGTGTAGATGTTTCTCACTTTCTGTTCACTCACTCATTGTTCCTCTTTATGGTCAGTCCAATAATTAATCCTCTGAGGATGAGATCTGGCGTTCAAGGAGTTCCTAACTGAATTACAGAGATGCCATGTATAGATACAGCAAATATTAGTAAGAAGTCATCAAAGAAGAGCTAAGTGATGCAGTGCATGTTTCTTTCCCATCCTGACTGTTCCCTTTTTAGTCCGATATATTTTCTGGAGCCATATTCATCAAGCTGGCCTTGGGATTGGACCTTTACCTGGCGATCTTCATCCTCTTGGCTGTTACTGCTATTTATACAATCACTGGTGAGTTTGTTGCCTGTTTAGCTCAGTTATGCTAACTTCTGCTGACCTCACACCAATCTGCAATTAGCAACTTCAATATTAGCTTTGACCACTGAGCTTATGGCTATCCTTTTATTTGCACTATGAGAGTCAGGCACAGGCCTAGAAACACAACTAGAGCAAAACAAACAGAATCCTCAGTATTATAGGATGACAGAGTGACTAAAAAACCAAGACTCATCTATATGCTGCCTGCAAGAGACTCATTTCAGACCTTAAGTCACTTGCAGATTGAAAGTGAGGAGATGAAGAAACGTTTATCATGCAAATGTTTTCAAACGAAACCCAGAGTAGCGATACTTATATTGGACAAAATAAACTTTAAAACAGACTGTAAAAAGAAACAAAAAAGAACACTACATAATAATAAAGGGCACAATCCAACAAGAAGATATAATAATTGTAAATATTTATGCACCCAACATGGGAGCACCAAACACCAGAACAGTTGATAACAAACATAAAGGAACTAACTAATCAATTGTAATAGTAGGGGACTTTAACACCCCACTTACATTGATGGACAGATCATTCAAACAGAAAAACAACAAAGAAACAGTGGACCAGATGGACTTAATAGATATATTCAGAACTAAAACATCCTAAAACAGCAGAATACACATTCTTTTCAAGTGCAAATGGAACATTCCACAGAGCAGATCACATATTGGGCTACAAAATAAGCCTCGATGAATTAAAAAAGATCAAAGTCATACCATGCATCTTTTCTGACCACAATGCTAAGAAACTAGAAATCAACCACAAGAAAAAACCTGGAAAGACCACAAATACATGGAGGTTAAATAACATGCTACTAAACAATAAATGGGGCAACCAAGAAATCAAAGAACAAACCAAAAAGTACATGGAAACGAACAAAATGAGAACACAATGATCTAAAACCTTTGGGATGCAGCAAAAGTTGTTCTAAGAGGGAAATTTATAGCAATATAGGCCTATTTCAAGAAGCAAGAAAAATCTCAGATAAACAACTTAACCTTACACCTACATGAGCTAGAAAAAGAACAAGCAAAACCCAAAATCAACAGAAGGAAGGAAATATTAAAGATTACAGCAGAAATAAATGATATAAAATCTAAAAAAAAACAAACAAAACAATAGAATACATCAATGAAACTAAGATCTGGTTCTTTGAAAAGATCAACAAAATTGATAAACGTCTAGCTAGACTCATCAAAAGAGAGAGAGAGCATGCATTCAAATGAACAAAGTCACAAACGAAAGAGGAGAAATAACAACCAACACCACAGAAATACAAGCATTGTAGGAGAACATTATGAAATACTATATGCTGACAAATTAACCTAGAAGAAATGGATAAATTCCTGGAAACACATAAACTACCAAAACTGAAGCAGGAAGAATTGGAACAGACTGATTACCAGAAATGAAATTGAATCAGTAATCAAAAAATTTCCAATAAATAAAAGTCTGGGACCAGATGCCTTCACAAGCAAATTCTACCAAACATTTAAAGAAAAGGTAATAATTGTACTTTTCAAACTATTCCAAAGAAAGAAAAAAAGAGAAGAAAAACTTTCAAATTCATACTGAGATGAGTGCCACCCTGATACCAAAACCAGATAAAGATACTACCAAAAAGAAAGAAAGAAGAAAGAAAGAAGAAGAAAGAAGAAAGAAAGAAAGAAAGAAGAAAGAAAGAAAGAAAGAAGAAAGAAAGAAAGAAAGAAAGAAAAAGAAAGAAAGAAAGAAAGAATTACAAGTCAGTATCTCTGATGAACACAAATGCAAAAATCCTTAACAAAATACGAGCAAACTGATTCCAATAATACGTTTTTTTAAAAAAACCATTCACAAAGGTCAAGCGGGATTTATTGCTGGGTTGCAAGTATGGCTCAATATTCACAAATCAATCAGCATGATACATCACATCATTAAGACAAAGAATAAAAATCATATGATGATTTCAGTAGAAGCAGAAAAAGTATTTGATAAAGTACAACATCCATTCATGATAAAAACCCTCAACAAAGTATGTTTAGAGGGAACATACCTCAACATAATAAAGGCCATATATGGAAAAAAACCCATAGAAGGCATCACACTCAATGAAAAAACTGAGAGCTTTTCCCCTAAGAACAGGAACAAGACAAGGATGTCCACTCTCATCATTTGTATTCAACATAATACTGGAAGTCCTAGCCACAGCAATTGGACAGTGAAAAGATATAAAAGGCATCTAAATTAGTAAGGAAAAAGTAAAACTTTCACTATTTGCAGATGACATGATACCACACATAGAAAACCCTAAAGACTCCACCAAAATACTACTAGAACTGATAAGTAAATTCAGTAAAGTCACAGGATACAAAATCAATGTGCAGAAATCTGTTGTATTTCTATACACTAATAATGAAGCAGCAGAAAGAGAAATTAAGGAAGGAATCACATTTACATTGCACCAAAAATAATAAGATACCTAGGAATCAATCTAGTTAAAAAGGTGAAAGACCTATATTCTGAAAACTATAAAACATTGATGAAAGGAATGGAAGGCAACACAAAGAAATGGAAAGACATCCATATATCCATGTTCATGGACTGGAAGAATGAATATTATTAAGAATGAAGGCGGGGGGGGTAAACAGAAGGGGGAATGAACCATGAGAGACTGTGGACTCTGGGAAACAAACTGAGGGCTTCAGAGGGGAGGGAGGTGGGGGATTGGGATAGGCCGGTGATGGGTATTTATTAAGGAGGGCACATATTGCATGGTGCACTGGGTGTTATATGCAAATAATGAATCATGGAACATTGCATCAAAAACTGGGGATGTACTGTATGGTGACTAATATAACAAAATAAAAATTGTAAAATAAAAAAAAGGAAAAAAATTTTGTATTACCCAAAGCAATCTGCACATTTAATGTAATCTCTATCAAAATACCAACAGCATTTTTCACAGAACTAGAATGAACAATCCTAAAACTTATGTGGAACCAAAAAAGACCCTGAATAGACAAAGCAATTTTTAAAAAGAAAAGCAAAGCTGGATGCATCATTATTCCAGACTTCAAGTTATATTACAAAGCTGTATTATCAAAACAGTATGATACTTGTACAAAAATAGGCACATAGATCAATAGAACAGAATAGAAAACCCTGAAATAAACCCACAATTATATGGTCAATTAATGTTTGCCAAAGCAGGAAAGAATATCCAATGGGAAAAAGACAGTCACTTCAAATGGTGTTGGTAGAACTGGTCAGATACATGCAAAAGAATGAGACTGGACCACTTTCACACACCATATACAAAAATACTCTCAAAATGAGTTAAAGACCAACAAGGCTGTCATTCAGAATAGAAGGAGAAATAAAGAGTTTCCCAAACAAAAACTAAAGGAGTTCGTGACCACTAAACCAGTCCTGCAGGAAATTTTAAGGGGACTCTTTGAGTGGAGGAAAAAAGACCAAAAGCAACAGAGAATAGAAAGGACTAGAGAACATGACCAGAAGCACCAACTCTACAGGTAACACAATGGCACTAAATTAATGTTTCAATAATCACTCTGAATGTAAGTGGACTAAATGCTGCAATAAAAAAACATACGGTATCACAATGGATTAAAAAGAAACAAGATCGGGGCGCCTGGGTGGCACAGCGGTTAAGCGTCTGCCTTCGGCTCAGGGCGTGATCCCGGCGTTATGGGATCGAGCCCCACATCAGGCTCCTCCGCTATGAGCCTGCTTCTTCCTCTCCCACTCCCCCTGCTTGTGTTCCCTCTCTCGCTGGCTGTCTCTATCTCTGTC
>NC_048229.1:17957944-17978051 GCF_002007445.2 Ailuropoda melanoleuca
GGAGGACATCATATCATAATTAAGACGTCTATCCATCAAGAAGATCTAACAATTTAAAATATTTATGCCAACTTAGGAGCACACAAATATATAAATCAATTAATAATAAACATAAAGAAACTCGTCGATAATAATACAATAATAGTAGGGGACTTTAACACCCCACTGACAGCAATGGACAGATCATCTATGCAGAAAATCAATAAGGAAAGTGGCTTTGAATGACACACTGGACCAGATGGACTTAACAGATATATTCAGGACATGTCATCCTAAAGCAGCAGAATACACATTCTTTTCGAGTACACATGGGACATTCTCCACAATAGATCACATAATGGGTCAAAATCAGCCCTCAACAAGTACAAAAAGATTGAGATTATACCATGCATATTTTCAGACCACAGTGCTATGAAACGAAGTAATCATAAGAAAAAATTTGGAAAGACCTCAAGTACATGGAGGTTAAAGAACATCGCTAAAGAATGAATGCATTAACCAGTAAAATAAAGAAGAAATTTTAAAAATACATGAAGGGAAACGAAAATGAAAACATGACTGTCCAAAACCTTTGGAAAGCAGCAAAAGCAGTCCTAACTGGGAAGCATATTGCAATACAGGCCTACATCAAGAAGCAAGAAAAGTCTCACATATACAACCTAACCTTACACCTAAAGGAGCTGGAAAAGGAACAGCAAATAAAGCCTAAAGCCAGCAGAAGAAGGGAACGAATAAACAAACAAACAAAAAAACCCAAACCAAAACAGAACAGTAGAACAGATAGATGAAACTAAGAGCTGGTTCTTCAAAAGAATTAATAAAATTGATAAACTCTTACCCAGACTTATCAAAAAGAAAAGAGAAAGGACCCAAACAGATAAAATCATGAATGAAAGAGGAGAGCTCACAACCAGCACCAAGGAAATGCAAGCAATTAAAAAGAATACTATGAAAAATTTTTGGCTAACAAACTGGGCAACCAGGAAGAAATGGACAAATTCCTAGAAACATACAAACTATCCAAACTGAAAGAGGAAGAAATAGAAAATTTGAACAGACCCATAACCAGCAAAGAAATTGAATCAGTAATCAAACATCTCCTAATAAACAAAAGTCCAGGGCCAGATGGCTTCCCAGGGGAATTCTACCAGACATTTAAAGAGGAGTTAATACCTATTCTTCTCAAATTGTTCCCCAAAAATACTTATGGAAGGAAAAGTTCCAAACTCATTCTACGAGGCCAGCACTACCTTGATTCCAAAACCAGACACAGACCCCACTAAAAGGGAGAATTATAGGCCAATATCCCTGGTGAACATGGACACAAAAATTCTCAACAAGATACTAGCAAATCAAATTCAACAGTACACTAAAAAGAATTATTCACCATGATCAAGTGGGATTTATTCCTGGGCAGAGGTGTTTCAATATTTGCAAATCTGATCGACCACGTTAATAAAAACATATGATCCTCTCAATAGATGCAGAAAAAGCATTTGACAAAACACAGCATCCTTTCTTGATAAAAACCCTCCACAATGTAGGGAGAGAGGGAACATACCTCAACATCATAAAGGCCATATATGAAAGACCCAAAGCGAATATCATCCACAATGGGGAAAAACTGAAATCTTTTCCCCTCAGGTCAGGAACACCACAGGGTTGTCCCCTCTCACCACTGTTGTTCAACATAGTACTGGGAGTCTTAGCCTCAGCAATAAGACAACAAACAAAATAAAAGGCATCCAAACTGGCAAATGAGAAGTCAAACGTGAGCTCTTTGCAGGTGACATGATACTCTATGTAGAAAACCCAAATGTCTCCAACAAAAATTGCTAGCACTGATGCAGGAATTCAGCCAAGTCTCAGGATATAAAGGTCAATACACAGAAGTTGTATAGAACACTTAGGAAAGAAATTGAGGAAGACACAAAGAAATGGAAAAACTTTCATGCTGTTGGATTAGGAGAGCAATCGTTGTTAAAATGTCTTTGCTAGCCAAAGCACTCTACGTATTCAATGCAATCCCTATCAAAATACCGCCAGCATTTTTCACAGAACTGGAACAAACAATTCCAAAATTTGTATGAAACCAGAAAAAAAAAAACAAAACCCAATAGCCAAAATGATGTTGAAAAAGAAAACCAAAGTTGGAGGCATCACAATTCCAGGTTTCAAGCTGTATTACAAAGCTGCAATCATCAAGACAGTATGGTACTAGCACAAAAACAGACACATAGATCAATGGAACAGAATAGAGAACCCAGAAATAGACCCTCAATTCTATGGTCAACTAAACTTCGACAAAGCAGGAAAGAATATCCAATGGAAAAAAGACAGTCTCTTCAACAAATGGTGTTGGGAAGACTGAACAGCCACATGCAGAAGAATGAAACTGGACCACTTTATTACACCGACACAAAATACATTCAAAATGAATGAAAGACCTAAATGTGAGACAGGAAACCAAAATCCTAGAGGAGACACAGGCAGCGACCTCTTTGTCCTAGGCCACAGCAACCTCATGCTAGACACGTTTCCAGAAGAAAGGGAAACAACAAGTCCTGATGTTGGGACTTCATCAGGATAAAATATTTTTCACAGCAAAGGAAACAGTATGGAGGTTCCTCAAAAAGTTAAAAATAGAACTACCCTATGATCCGGTAATCATTCTACTGGGTATTTATCCAAAAATACAAAACACGAATTCAGAGGGATATATGAACCCCTATGTTTATACCAGCTTTATTTACGACAGCCAAATATTTTAAGTAGCCCAAGTGTCCATCAATAGATGAATGGATAGAGATATGATATATATCTATATATCTACATATATATTTATAGATATATAAAAAACATTCCATTATATATACATATATATAATGGGATATTATTCAGCCAAAAAAAAGAATGAATTCTTGCCATTTGCAACAAGGTGAATGGAGCTATGGGGTGTAATGCTAAGCAAAATAAGTCAGCCAGAGAAAGACAAATACCGTATTATTTCACTCATGTGGAATTTAAGAAACAAAACAGAGCAAAGGAAAAGAAGAGAGAGAGAGACCAAGAAACAGCCTCTTCACTGTAGAGAACAAAGCGATGGTTACCAGAGGGGCGGTAGATTGGGGGAATGGTGAAATAGGTGAGGAGGCGTAAGGCCCTTGCTGTGATGAGCACTGGGTGATGTGTGGAACTATGGAATCAGTATATCGTACAACTGAAACTAATATAACTCTCTATGTTAACTATATTGGAATTAAAATTTTTATTTTTAAATTTTTATTTTTTATAATAATTCTTTATTATGTCACCATAGAGTATAAAATGTTTAATTAATTATGAAATTGAGGAAGGATGCGTTTGACTGCACATTCAGAACATTCCCCCCCCTGAAAAAAAAAAAAACTACAGTATTAGGTGTGAGTACCTTGACTGAAGATAATCATGTAGTAGGTGAAGTAGGGAAATGCTGATTTCACTCAGCTATGTGCTCAGTACCTAGACTGGCGTTTGGAATCCAGCATACCATACCCATGGAAAGTCAAAATGAAATAGCAGCTCAGACATGAGACTGGCAAATCCAAGGCAGGGTGCAAATGAGTACAAGATACCTGGGTTCTGAATGGCAGAATCAGGAGAGGAGAACTGGAGCAGTGGGTTCGTTGCAGGGAAAAAGTATGTGGCAACAGTCCAAGCAGGCCCCCACAGGCCACATCCTTTCCCCTAGAGTCCAACCCCTACTAACTTATGGAAATGAAACTATACCAGCTCAGTCGTAAAAAACAGAGAAAAATAGCAGCTGGATCAGTCGAGTTAGCTCCAGAGCCATTTTCATATATTTAGCATTTCTTTCAGAAATAAGTGAAAGGTGAAGACTTGAGTCTTCTCTTTACAGTTTCAGTCTTGTTTTCCCATGACACTATCATAAGGAAATAGCTCGTTCACTAAGAGTCTAGCAAGTCTAGAGTTGAAAAAGAAGTTGTTGTTTGTACAACGCAGAAGCAAAACGCAAGTCAGTGACTGTATCTGGCATTCAACTTGTGAACCAATGATATGTTCCAACACTAGAGCAAAATGGCTGTGCCCAAATTTTGAGAACCAGTATACTAAGCTAAATGAAGTGAATTAAAGGATTGTTAAGGGGAACTTTCAAGAAAATAAAAGTTTTGCTTTTTCTACTATTAAACATTCAGAAACTCACATGAGGGTGGAATTCCATTATAATTCATAGAAACTTTGAGTTAAGGCCAGGCAAGGGAGACAGAAGGGTCAATGAGACACATAAGTACTAAGTAGATGGTGATACCAAGAGAAGCTTGTGGCCCAGTCAAGAGCTTTTCATATGTTCTCTGCTGAGTTTCTAGGGTTTGGTTTGAGGAGAACATAAAGGTGAATGCAGAGAGATGAGCATACAAGGATAAAATGTCCTGATTCTTTCCCTTCTCTCCACAGGGGGCTTGGCCTCAGTTATCTATACAGACACCCTCCAAACCATCATCATGCTGATAGGTTCTTTTATTCTCATGGGGTATGGTAAGTGATGACAGCTGGTGCAGTGCCCTAGGACTAGAAATCATGAGACTGCCCTTTACTGCTGCCTCCCCATT
Organism: Ailuropoda melanoleuca; assembly: GCF_002007445.2. Classification (NCBI taxonomy): domain Eukaryota; kingdom Metazoa; phylum Chordata; class Mammalia; order Carnivora; family Ursidae; genus Ailuropoda; species Ailuropoda melanoleuca. The sequence goes on from NC_048229.1 coordinate 17,962,555, forward strand.
CTACACCATCACACTTCTCAACCATTTATGTAATTTACATCATTGAAACATCTGCCTAACTTCTTTCTTTCTTTTTTTTTTTTAAAGATTTTATTTATTTATTTGACAGAGATAGAGACAGCCAGCGAGAGAGGGAACACCAAGCAGGGGGAGTGGGAGAGGAAGAAGCAGGCTCATAGCGGAGGAGCCTGATGTGGCTCGATCCCACAACGCCGGGATCATGCCCTGAGCCGAAGGCAGACGCTTAACCGCTGTGCCACCCAGGCGCCCCTGCCTAACTTCTTTCTTGCTGTGCTATATCAGCATGAGGAAATTAAAGGGAAAAACTTTACTTTCTTTAAAAAATTATTGCTCGGGTTTAATCTTTGTATATTTGTGTTTGGAATCGACAAAATCAGTGTCACTGAGTTGATAGTTTTGCAAAAATGTTGATGCATTGGATTCAATGCACAGAAAACATTTATATAGAACCTTCATAAAATGAAAGATTAAATATTAAAAATGGTTTAAGATAACGATAACTATTAGCTTCATTATGACTGTTTCAGATGGAAATTATTAGTGTGTCACTCCCTCTGTTGTTGGAATATACAAGCACAGGTTGGATTTTCCTTTATGACTCTCACTTATTTAGTGTCAGTTCATTCTCAAGTCATGCAACAAGCACTATTAATGAATTTAATTTACAGCTTGACTACTTTTGTTTTCTTTCGTTATGGCATCTGTTTATCTTTGCACAGTAAATCCATGCACATAGTTAAAAGGATATAAGATGAAAATGTCTTCTCATCCCTCCCATCCTACAGCCTCCATGTTCAACTCACTCAAACCACACTAAATACAAGTCTGAATATGCATGCACCTAATTACAGAGCTTGAAGATAATGTGAAGCAAACACTGATAAAACGGCAAAGACAACAAATCCACAAACAGAGTTGGTGATTTTGACACAACATGGATGCTGTTAGTCACGTGTGGCCATTTAAATTTGAATCAAAATTTAGAATTCATTTTCTCATTTGCCTAGCCATATTTCGAGTGCTCAATATATGGCTAGTAGTTTTCATATTGGACAGCACAGATATAGAATAGTTCTATCACTGCAGAAAGTTCTGTACAGAACAGCTCCAGAGACAACTACCCAATTGCTGGTAAACTTTCTATTTGGCAAACTTCTATGCTAATCTTACTTATGGTTCTTTGGTGTCTAGCTTTGGTGATGCACCCCTGGAATCACCTTCTCCCACCCTCAGGATGAAGAGGGGGGACTCTCTCATCTCCTAACATCTTTCATGTATTGCTGTTACAAACCATATTCCCCTTAGCAGAACAGTTTCCTTTTATGGTCTGTATCCTCCATTGGATTGCGTTCCTGTCTTGCACACTCATTTTGCACATAATCTTGCAGCACGATGTTTGGCACCTACAAACATTTTGATGCTAAATGAAATAAGGAATGAAGAAGTAAATTAATATCAACCTCAACTCTAAGGACATATGATGCTCTGATGAATTTCGCTCTGTTTGAACTTATACTAAGTGGGCCCAGATACCTGGCCTCATCCTTCTTCTTTCTAGGGTTTCTACCCATTATGGTTCTTTTCTACACTTCTCTTGCCTTTCCAGACCCCCAGGGGGCTGAGTCTCACCATTTCACCTCACCGCACATAATCTGCTGCCTCCAATTTCTGTTCCTTATCTTCTCATTTTTTTATTCTAGCATGAGTAGAATACAGTATTACATCAGAAATCCGGACTGTGCGTAAGGTCAGAATAGCCAGGCTTTGCATCAGGAAGAGAGACCATTGCTTCTGGTCCTTTCAGAGGAGTTGGGGCTTTCTGATGGCTTATTCTGTTAGTCTCACTCTGTTACCTCACCTTAAGGTTTATTTCTGTGAGACATCAATATCAGTCTGTTGGATAACAGTTTTATTTTTACCATAAGACTAGACGTTAAATAAAAATTTTCAAGAGCAACATAAGAAGAAAGGTTAAAGGGTGATTGGTTTGCCTACATTGTGAAAGCATGATAACATCGCCAATGCCAGTGAAGGTACTAGAAAGACATGGATCCTCTGAGAACACTGAGGATTTGACCAGGCTGACTGGAGATGCTTGGATACCTCCACCACGAAGAAGTAATTACGAACACCAGGTGTCTTAGGTTTCTGTGAAACATCTCATGTTATCCAATACCTTTGCAGCATTCACTGAAGTGGGAGGCTATGAGAGTTTTACGGAAAAGTACCTGAGTGCCATCCCAACCATAGTTGAGGGGGACAACCTGACAATCAGCTCCAAGTGCTACACTCCTCAGGCTGACTCCTTCCACATTTTCCGAGATGCTGTCACCGGGGATCTTCCGTGGCCAGGAACAATATTGGGAATGACCATAGTAGCTCTGTGGTACTGGTGCACAGATCAGGTAAAGTATGTGTGTGGTGTATAAATACGTTTATGTTGCTCTTTCTCTTCTCATAGAAAAGCATCTAGTTTCTATTTTGTACACACATACACACACGTACACACACATCGTTTCAACAGTCAAACACTTCTACAAGGCTTGTTATGAAAAATAGATGTCTGTCGTCCTGCTCTCTATTCTATTTCTTGTCTTTCAAAAGGAAACATTTTTGGTTCCTTCAGTTAAGTATTTTGGTTTGTATTTCTCTTCTCTAAATCCTTGTACTCTGGGGCACCTGGGTGGCTCAGTCATTAAGCGTCTGCCTTCGGCTGAGGGCGTGATCCCAGGGTGCTGGGATCGAGCCCCACAATGGGCTCCATGCACCGCTGGGAGCCTGCTTCTTCCTCTCCCACTCCCCCTCCTTGTGTTCCCTCTCTCGCTGGCTGTCTCTCTCTCTGTCAAATAGATAAATAAAATCTTTTAAAAAATAAAAAATAAAAAAATAAATCCTTGTACTCAGTGCATGGTTGGTAAACCGTTGGAGTGGATGTCACCACCTTGGAGCTCATTAGAAATAAATGCTCTCGAATGCTACCCAGACCCATTGAATCAGAATTTGTTCGTAAATTTGATCCCCAGATGATTTAAATAAATGCTTGTATTGCTCCCTTTTGGTTTTCCAATTTTGGGATTTTTATATTATTTTCCAATAATTGAATTCTCCAGTAAGTTCCTGAGAAAAACAGGAGATAAATATATTGTGGATTTGTCTTCATGTTTGAAAATGTCTTCACTTCAGCTTTTCCTAAATTGATCCTCTGGCATGTACACATTTCTAAGTTGGAAATAATTTTCCCAAAGACATAAATTCATTATCTTCTGACTTCCGCCATTTCTGGTGAGAGGCCTGAAGTTATTCTTGAACTTTTGGATGTAACCTGTCTTTTCTATGGAAGTTTGTCTTTTCTTTGTCCTCAGTGTTCTGAAATTTCACAATGTACTATTATGTGCGGATCTGTTTTTGTCCATTGTGATGGGCCATAGTGAACCACTTTAATCTGGTAATGGATGTCTTGAATGAATTGGAGGGATTCGATCTTTGATTGCTTGCATTTTGTTTTCCTTTAGAGACCTTCCCTTTTTTGGTGTTGGTCTTCCTCAACTGGTTTTCTAGTGTTCTTATCTTTCAGTCCTCTTCTTTCATCTCGGTCTTTTTGCTCTATTTTCTAGATTTCCTCAATATCATCCTCTGATTTTCTGCCTTTGTATTTATAACTCTCAAGATCTTATTTTTTTGTTTTCTGGATGTTCCTTTTTGTAGCATTCGAGTTTGTTTTTGTTTTGAAGTTTTGAAGTTTTCTTCACCCTCCATAGTCTCTCTCAACTCAAACATATAATTTCACAATTTTAACCCATCTTGGACCAGTGGTCACTTGTCGTGTCAGTGAAGGATCAGTTTTCTTTTTCTCTATATAATAAACTGATTTTCTCAACATATCTACCAAAGAGTGCATCTTTTCATTGATTTCTGCAACCATCTTTATTATTTACATTTTGCCTCTGACCACCTGACCTATATCCTGTAAGTGGCCTTACATTCACCTTTAGATTTGATACCTGACCCTGCTTATCTGCTGACAGGCCTCCCCTCCTCACCTGTAATTTGTATTTGTCCCTCAACTTTCTGTTTCAAGCCCTCTAAATATGGCACCTGCTCCCTCAGCACTGAGAGACATTGTTGCTATCCCTAATAGATTTGTTTCTCCAAAGAGAATGAAGCATAAAAAGCCATCTCTATTTCTGACATTCCTTGAGAAGAAAAATGTCAAGTAGTTATGGCATTATGGGTAGAAATCCTGCTTTACTAGAATGAAGTGGGGGTAAACAGAAGGGGAAATGAACCACGAGAGACTATGGACTCTGGGAAACAAACTGAGGGCTTCAGGGGGAGGGGGTGGGGGATTGGGATAGGCCAGTGATGGGTATTAATGAGGGCACATATTGAATGGTGCACTGGGTGTTATACGCAAATAATGAATCATGGAACTTTACATCAAAAACTAAGGATGTACTGTATGGTGACTAACATAATAAAAAATTTTATAAAAAAAAGAAAATTCTTAGTTAAGAGATTGCACAACTTAAGTGGAAATCGTGAAATTATATGCATTGAATTTCCCGGGACCACTATATTTGGTTCATAAGTCAATGAGGTCCTTAGAATATTCTGAAGAAATGTAAAAGCAAATGTCTCAGGTTCTCTTCTGATGGCTGCTGACTCTGATGTTTCTATGACAATGAGTTTGACTTCCCAAGGGGGCAATTCTTCCCTAACAGTAGAGAGATACTGATGATTATATGGCTTATTTGGTGCCTACAACACAAAAACCACAACTGAAACACACAACTTGTGGCAAAGTTCAGTAGTGACAGCTTTGTACTTGGAAGAGCACATGGCCATTGTTGCAATGCAGCCTGGGAGCTGTAAACATTTTAATAGTAGTGATGTGTATTGACTTTTATGTACCAAGAGTCTTACAAACATTAAACCAAATATTCAGAAATGTCCTGCAAGAGATAACCCTTTTATTTATTTTTTATTACAAGTTTTTTACTATGTTCAATTACCAACACATAGTACATCATTAGTTTTTGATGTAGTGTTCAACGACTCATTAACTGCATATAAAATGTGGAAGTGTGATGTAATCACAAGTTTACAAATACTTCTAGAAGTTAGTAATTATTGACATTTCGATTGACCAGTTCATAGCCTTCTCAAAAGTTAAAGTTACCATTAATTCTTTTTTCCATTTTTTCCCTTTGTATTTATTTTTTTATTGTGTTCAATTGAAGATAACCCTCTTAGAGATGAGAAACCTGCATCTCACAGAGCCAAATACTCAGAGCCAAATACTCATATAAGAAGAGATTCGAGTTCTGATTTTACTCTGGAGCCCATTATTTTCCATATTTATGATCCCATATCTTATTGTAACATTAATGCCTGAAAAGAAGCACTTACTTTCTTTGAAGCCATCCTCTGATCTTGATGACTCTGTCACGTTTTCCTGGCAGGTCATTGTGCAACGCTGCCTCTCAGGTAAGAACATGTCTCATGTGAAGGCCGCCTGTATCCTGTGTGGGTACTTGAAGCTGCTGCCCATGTTCCTCATGGTGATGCCAGGAATGGTCAGCCGCATCCTGTACACAGGCGAGTCATTGATTCACAAATCCTCTTTCTCTTATGCTTGAATTCTGAGTAGTGGTTTTAAGAGGTATTAAAACCTTGGTAAGATAGAAAATCCATTATGAATGGAAGTAAAAACACAATTCCAGGTAGAGAGAACAGTTTTTGCAGGGGCTCAGAAACAGGAAAATTTGGCATATTTGACACCTATATATCCAACTAGTAGGGAATGGACAAAGAAATTATCGCATACGCCCTTTATGGAAAATTACACACAAGAGACCAAAGACTTTCTCAAAACTTTGTAAAATGCTGAAGTTATTATGTTTAAGTATAAAAAGCAAACTACAAAATATGATCTCAACAATTACCATAGTTTTGCAAAAGAAGACATTTCTCTGTGGAAAAAGATTAGGAAAGAATTAAAAAAAAAAACAACTAAGGGGTGCCTGGGTGGCTCGGTCAGTTAAGCATCTGCCTTTGGCTTAGGTCATAATCCCAGAGCCCCAGGTTTGAGCCCCACATCAGGCTCCTTGCTCAGTGGAAAGTCTGCTTCTCCCTCTGACCCTCCCCCCTCTCATGTCTTCTCTCTCTTTCACTCTCTTTCTTTCTCAAATAAATAAATAAAATCTTCTTTAAAAAGAATAAAAAAACTAAAAGAAACTTATGTGTTATAGTGTTAGTATTCTGGGAGATTTTTTAAAATCCATTTTTGCTATCTGTTGTCATATATTAAGCAAAAAAATTGCCAAGCTATTGTAAAACTACCACAGTGAAGGGAGACCTTACCCCACATGAGCAGTCACCCCGATAACAACCACAAGTGACATGTCTTCTTAGATTCAGGTGGAAAACACTGGGCTAAATGACTGGACATAGACCTAACTTCCTGGGTATTGTGGGTTTTTTTTTTTTTAATCACTGGAGTTCTGTGCCTCTGGGGGGATTTATGCTCTTGCAGCTTTTCTGGAGGATGGAATCAGCTCCCCCTGTTTATTCTAATGCTCTAGCTGGGCCACATCCCAAAGAGGAGCGCTGCCCCTTAGGTCAGTGCAAGGGGATCTCAGGTATGAGACATTTGGGGAGTCATATTCTGGGCAAAGAGGGACCAGGTCTATGGTATTGAGTTCAAAGTTGAATCTCCAGTTTCCCAGCAAATGTTTTTCCTCTCACCCACGATGTACAACTTGTCTCTAAGTCCAATGGTTGTAGATCTTACCTGTTTGGGCCCCACTCACTGAATCTACCTATCTGAATCCCTCCTCAGAGAAGGTGGCCTGTGTTGTACCTTCTGAATGTGTGAAACACTGTGGCATTGAAGTTGGCTGCACTAACTACGCCTACCCAACGATGGTGCTGGAACTGATGCCTCAGGGTAAGAAAATGTCCATGCTCAAATGAATGGAGAAAATGTAATGACAGATGATAGATAGATAGAAAGATAGATGATAGATTAGATAGATGATAGATAGATAAATGATAGATGACAGATAGATAGATAGATAATTATAGATATAGATAATGGAATATTACTCAGCCTTTAAAATGAAAACCTGCCATGTGCAACAACATGGATGGACCTAGAGGACATTATGCTAAGTGAGACAAGCCAGATACAGAAAGACAAATTACCGCATAATGTCACTTATATGTAGAATCTAAAAAATTGGAACTCATACAATAGAGTAGAATGGTGATTGGCAGGGCTGAGGGGTGGGGGAAATGGTGTACAAACTTTCAGTTATAAGATGAATAAGTTCTGGAGAACTAATGTACAGCAGGGAGATTATAGTTAACAATAGTGTATGCTTCAAATTTGCTTAGAGAATAGATCTCAAGTATTCTCACCACAAAACAAGAAAACCATAACTATGTGAGGGGATGGATATGTTAATTAACTTGATCTTGGTAATCATATCACAGTGTACAGGTATATAAACAACACATTGTACACCTTAACTATATACAATTGTTATTTGTTGATCATACCTCAATAAAGCTAAAAAAAAAAAAAAAAAGAAAAATGTTAATGCTGGGACTGCCTCAGAGACCTGGTCTATAGATGGGCCATGAGGAATGATTATGGTATAATCCTTAATAATCCTAACTTCCATTAATTCAATTGTCTTCATCAAACAAACTGAGGGCTTCAGAGGAGAGGGGAGTGGGGCATTGGGATAGGCCGGTGATGGGTACTCAGGAGGGCACATATTGCATGGTGCACTGGGTGTTATACGCAAATAATGAATCATGGGACATTACATCAAAAATTAAGGATATACTGTATGGTGACTGACATAAAATAATAAAAAATTATTATAAAAAAAATTCAATTGTCTTCATCAGACATTTCTCGAGCACTTTCCGTAGACTACCAGCCCTGTGCTGAGCCTGGGGAATACAGAGATCAATCGGATATAATTCCTATTAGAAGAATCCTTACTCCTTTGGATTCAAGATTGTCTTCCAAGGCAATATATCTTGCAGTCCAAGGATCAGCAGGGAGTCTGCTCTCTCTCTCTCAGTCACTCACTCTCTCTCTCTCTTTCAAATAAATAAATAAAATCTTTTTTATTAAATTAAAAAATATATTAAAAATTTTTTTAATAAAATAAAAACCTTTTTTAAAAGTGTTGCATAGAAATAAACATAACCTCAGAAAACTAGAAGTTAACTATTTATCCTGCTTTCTTTAGACCAGTTATACCCAGATAACAGACCCCAATCTACTTAATTTGTAACTATTTATTGAGTGCCTACTATGTGCCAGACACTGCCCTGGTGCTTAGGCTGAAATAGGCATAAAATCCCCTATATCTTGGAACTCACATTCTAGTTTCATGAGATAGAAAATAAATTACACATGTGAAAATAGTAAATTACTAGGATACTAAAAGGTGATCTATGTTGGTCAGAAACAGAACAGAATATGGGGCTCAGCAACAACCAGGTGATCTTGTACCAAGTCAGCTAACACTTCTGTGATTTTTCTCCTTCCTGACATACATGAGCATTGTCAGGAGGAAGGGAGCGTGATCCACAAATGACATCACCCATCCACCTCATTCCAACTTGTCCTAGGAGTTTCAGGGGCATTACTAATAAGAAGAGAGAACTGGAGGATGAAGTGACCATAATACCTCAAAACTACTTGCTTTGCCCACCAAAAAGTTCAACAGAACTACCTACTACGCTTTTCCCTCTCCAGTTTCCTAAGTCTTCAGGAAACCAAGAGGTTCTCCCCCAAACAAAGATGGCACAATACTGTTGTTTCCTCTCTCCCAAATTTAAGTTCCAGCAAATTATCTCTAAGTTTATATTTATAACTGAAATTCTGTACTGGATTATTCTCAAGTCACCAGGAAATATGCAGGAAATGCCACATGATGATACATGTTGACAGGCGCATCAGTTAGTAAATGTTCCAGGTAACACTTTTGAACAACTCTGGTTTGGCAAGGTCCTCATAAATCATGGAGTCCAATTCCTAACTAAGGTTTGCACTCTTGTTTGGTCCTAGGACTGCGAGGTCTGATGCTGTCAGTCATGTTAGCCTCTCTCATGAGCTCCCTGACCTCCATCTTCAACAGTGCCAGCACCCTCTTTACCATGGATCTCTACACCAAGATTAGGAAACAGGCATCAGAGAAAGAGCTTCTTATAGCAGGACGGTGAGAACATCCTGATTTCTGCCTAAAATTTCTCTGGAAAAGTGCAGATATAAAAGTCAACTAGAGCCTTCTCATCCTTGGGTTCAGTGAAATTAATCATAGAATTCTAGAGTGGGGAAGGGACATTAAGAGGATGTTTAATCCAACTTTATCTCTTGCCAGATACAAAACTTGGGTCCATCCTTTCAAACGAAATGGTTGCTTTTTCAGACTTCCAAATGCCTCTCTGATTGTCTCTTATTTCTTCCTCTCATCACACTCTCTTCCAACTACATCTCCATGACTCTAGTGCTTTTCATGGGGTATAAATTTCCCACCTACTCTGATAGGCTAATACATTTCTCTAGAAGTTTCCATGTACATTTCATGAAGCAAGTCACAAATTAAGTCCTCCACACTACGGGGTAGTTTATCAACAGCCTTCATGAAGAAATGCGGTGTCAGGAGAAACTGACCACCTATGTAAAAGACCGTGGTTTGCTGAGTACAGTAACAATTGCTTAGTAAATTAAGCCCTTGCAGGGAAAATTCCAAGGGCTCACTTGATCCAGATCTTGGTTCTGGAAAAATGCCATAGAAGAAGAATAACAGTAAGACATCCGTGTTTCTGTGGTAGATAGTGTGTTAGACCCGAATTCAGTAAGCCCAACAAGCAGAAGTCCACTAAGAGGCATATGATCTTGGGTATGAACACCTTTTAAGTCTCCATAATTAATTAATGAATTTTTCTTTCTCGCTCTCTCTTTTATTAAATGCCTACTAGATCCCAGAGTACAAATAGGAAAAAGGACATATATGTGAAAAATAATTTCCTGCTTTGTAGAATTTATGCCTTCGTTTGGAAGATAGACAATAAATATATTCTATATCTAATGACAAGAAGTACTAGGAAGAAAATTAAAGCAGGATTAAAATGGGGGCTCCTCAAGACAGTTGTTCAGGGAGTCCTCCCTGTGAAGGTGGCATTTGAGGACAGCCCTGAGGGAAGTGTGGAAGTGAACCCAGTGGCTCTGTGGGGATGGGACAGTAAGTGCTGAATTCTTACAGCAGTCACGTGGGTGGTGTATTTAAGGAGAGCAGGGGTGAGGTTGGCACATGATGAAGCATGATAAGAACCACGGTCTAAAAGGTAGCTAGAAGTGAAATTATGTAGGGCCATGTCAGCCACAACAAAACTTTCCACGTGTGATGGAAACAACTGAAGATAAGAGAGCAAGGAAGGCATGTGGTTTTGCTTCCCGATGATGATAACAAGGAGAACAAAGATAGTGGGTATTACTTGTTTATTAAACTTTATTATCTAGGAATCATGCTCAGACTTTCCATGGTTTATCACAGTTAATTACTGCAAGGCTGCAGAAGTTTTGCAAAGCTTCAGTGAGACACTTGTGCCTCAGTCTCTTACCCAAATGCTTGTTCCCCACTTTTCCCCCACCTCTCTGTTTCAGGTGAGCACAGAGAAGTAATGACGGTCCAGTAAATTATGTTTGTTTATTTATACAATAAGCACAGAATACTGTGGAGTTTAGGATTAGTCATTCTCCCTGGACCCCAGGAATAAAATGTTTTTAGCAATATTTTACCCAATTTTCTCTACCTGACAAAGTACTCAAGTAGTAACATACACAAATTAACATTTCTGGCCAACTCACTGAGCATTCTGGAATAAAGGGTATTTTAATTCTAACCTGTGCAAACTGACTTAGTTTTCCTCAAGCCAGGAAAAAAGATCAAAATACGAATCACTTTCTTTATCATACAGATAATTACTTACTCATAAAAATAGTGTGGTGGTTTTTTTTTCTAATTGATAGATTACATAAATTGCATTAGAGAATTATTAACTTGTTCGTGACATTTGAACTGTTATGAATGGATGTTTAATCTCATAGCTGAAGCTAATGTTACTAATTACAGATAAGAAATTGCTTTATTGGCATTTTGCTAACCAATGGTCATTAAACATGGCATGGCTTCATGTGAGGTCAAGGAGTTTGATTTTATTTGGAGAATCAATGAACGTTCACAAGAGTGAATTCAAGAACTAAAGCACAATAAAAATACCAATAATGCTTTTGTTTAATATTTAAATCATTTTGTTTTCTCCCCAGATTATTTATCATTCTATTAACTGTCATCAGCATTTTATGGGTCCCATTAGTTCAAGTATCTCAAAATGGACAACTGTTCCATTATATAGAAGCAGTTTCTAGCTACCTTGGGCCTCCGATTGCGGCTGTCTTCCTGCTTGCCATCTTCTGTAAAAGAGTCAATGAACAGGTAAGTAAGAATCAGAAAACTTCTTCCCTGCTAGAGTGAGAAAGTTATTTCTTTCCCTGGTAGAAAAATGCGTTCTTTCCACCCTGTTTATACAACTCAAAGCCCATCTCAATTTTAACTGTATTCAGCTACAATTCCTGATTCTCACTGAAGCGTGTCCATGTATAGGGCACACTTACAGGACAGTCTTTATATTTCTTACAAAATATTATACACATTCATGACACGATGCTGAATAACACAAGTGTTGGAGTAAGACTGACAGGACCCAATCCGGGCTCTACCATTTTATATCATTGTGATCTTAAGCAACCCATTTTATTCTGCGTAGAATGAAGATAATCATGGTGCCTACCTTATAGGATTGATGCGAGGATTAAAAGAGATTTTTTTTTAAAAATGTGGAGTGCTTAGAAGAGAACCTACTGCATTAGTAACAATTCAAAATTTGTTAACTTTTATTATGATATATGTAACTGATTATTATGGATCATATCCGTTTAATCCCTTCATTGTTGCCAGCTCTATTATAATTTTGAAATGAAGAACAGGTGCAGAAAATCTAGTATATTCTGTGCTTTTCAAATGTTACTTAATATTAGTAAGTGGGATCTTGAGATTCAGACTTAGGTCTTCCTCCAACCAAAGCTCGTACTCTTAATCTCTACGCACTGCCGTTTCCCTAAACATAGCATCTTGACCAGGGAAATAAGGGACACATATTTCCAACCCCACTAACTTCTCAGAGAACATAAATGCTTTTAGTTGTCAAAAGCTTAACAGACTTATCAAAACTACCTAATATCAACTCTGCAAATTGTTTAGCATGAGCCATAGTTCTGTTTATTCTATAAAATAAGTCACAATTTTTCAAATTTATATATAAAATAAAATTTACGGTAAACTTAAACTTGGGTCAGAGTAGACAGTAGTGTCCTGGTGAAATGAAATCTCAGGATCACAGAAAGCAGCAGCCCACTAATGAACATGTGTATTTGCACCTTTTCCTTACGCTAGTGAGTTTGTGCTCAAGGTTAGCCATTATTGATTCTCAGCGGAGAAAACAGGTAGGGTAATTAGGATCCACTCAAATGAGCTTCTCATCTTTTCTAAATACTCTGATTTTATTTTTATTTCCTTTGCAGGGAGCCTTCTGGGGTCTAGTCACTGGACTTGTGATTGGCCTCGTTCGCATGATTGCAGAGTTTGTCTATGGGACAAGTAGTTGTTTGGCTACCAGTGACTGTCCCAAGATCATCTGTGAAGTGCACTATCTGTACTTTGCCATCATTCTCTTTTTTGTTTCCATACTGGTCATCCTGGGAATTTCCCTGCTAACAAAACCCATTCCTGATGTACATGTGAGTAACGAGTAGTAGATATGTGCTCATTTTAAAATAAGAGTTCTTTGCCTTCCAGGGAATTGGGAAGTGGTTTCAACTTCAAAAAACTTCATGATGCATTCGGGAGGTAAATCTTCATCTTTGTCATAGGATACCAGGAAGAGAGTAATTAGTGTTGCCTGAGAGATTGGGAAGGACTTCACGACAGAGCTCTCATCTGGGCTGGTACTGTTTAGTGGCGAGTAGAATTTCATATACCACACAAACACTGACACAGATTAAAAAAAAAAAAAACCCACATGGTCCCAGGTGGCAAGAAAAAGAAAAATAGAACAATGAGATGCCTTTCAAATTGGCAAAAAGGTTTAATATTAGTATGTCCAGGGTTGGTAAGGATGTTGGGAAATGTCCACTCTCTAAAACTGTTGGTGAATGTATGAATTTTATAATTTGTAGGAAGATAATTGGGCAGTATTTACCAATTAAAATTCTCATACCTTGTGAGGCAACAACCACGTTTCTAGGAGCTTATTGTGTAGACATACCTGCACAAGCAGGAAAAATACATGTATAATGATTTTCTCTGTCAAAGGTTTCTGGTAGGAAAAAAATGAAGACAACCCAAATTTCTCTTGCTAGTGGAATGGATACGCAATAGTACACTGAATGTTATGCAACTGTTCAAGAACTTGAAGAGCTCTATTACTTGCTTTTTTAAATGTCCATCATATGATTAAGGGGGGAAAATGCTTGCAGAAATACATTGTATTATGTAATACCACTTTTTTTTTAAGATTTTATTTATTTATTTGACAGACATAGAGACAGCCAGTGAGAGAGGGAACACAAGCAGGGGGAGTGGGAGAGGAAGAAGCAGGCTCATAGCGGAGGAGCCTGATGTGGGGCTCGATCCCATAACGCCGGGATCACGCCCTGAGCCGAAGGCAGACGCTTAACCGCTGTGCCACCCAGGCGCCCCTATGTAATACCACTTTTTGAAAATAAAATACACACACATATGTTCCTCTAAACATAGGCAAGATGTCTTAAAGCACATACACCAGAAACTCTCAGTAAGAGGTATCTCTGGGGGAGGCACTATAGCGGATTGGCAAATATTAGCCATTTTCTAAGCATATGTTGCTTACATACTAATATTGCAAGAATGTATTACTAGCACATATAACTTCTATTTATTTTGCATTAATCACTCAATCTTCAAAGCAATATTTATTTGTATATTTCTTTGGAAAGTAGTAAATGTTATTTAGGGATGGGGAAATCTGAAATACAGAATGGTTCAAATTACTTTACTAAAGACATGTCACCAGAAGTCATAGCTAAATATTTATGTTGAATATTGGGAGTTGAGTGAAAAAGACACTGAAAACCATATCAGTTTTCAAAGAAATGTAAATACTAAGCTCTTTTATGGCAATAAAAATAACCATAATTTATTATTAATTTTTAGAAAAAATGTGTCTGAAGGATCAATGAAACCATTCATCTAATTTATGTTTATGTTTCATAAATATACTCTGCGGTTTGAATTTTCAAAATCAACTGATAAAAATCAATAGTCATTCCAGAGAAAGTCATGAGTAGTGCTGTGGACCTAACCTAACAGAAAGAAATCTCAGAATGATAATTTTTTTGGCTTGGCAAGACTGCAAATTACCTTGTCCAAGTTAAAAATTCAAGGAGCCCCAATAAAAGAGTTCCAGCAAAGAAAGTAGATATTGTATAAGAAATGCTAAGATTGAGAATCTTATGAAGCTATATTTAGGAATCTCAGTGGTAAGGTGGAAGCATACGTTTGCGCTGTGTCAACAACAAATGAAAACCCAATTACAAATTCTGGTGAATCTGTACAAGAAAGTCATGAACCAAATATGAAGCCAGTTAAAATGAAGCATGATTTCGAACATATGATAGGTTATTATTTTGAAACCCATATGACACTTGGAACAACTTCCTTGGAATGACCTAGAGCTGGTATTTATTCATTGTGTCCAATCACATGTCTTGGATCTATGGCACTGAAAAAAGTTACATAATAACATAAATAGCTATTTATTTTCAAATTTTAATCAACATATAAAGCATGGAAATATTAATCATATTTACAGAAAACAGTTAAAATTCTATAAATCTTATAACAGTTTCAAAATAATGATACAGTTGACAAAAGTTCAGAGATTGGTTGCGAAATGGATATGTGAGGACATAAATTGTTTTTTTTTAATGATTTTTTATTATATTATGTTAGTCACCATACAGCACATCGCCGGTTTCCGAAGTAAAGTTCGATGATTCATTAGTTGCGTATAACACCCAGCACATCACGCAATACGTGCCCTCCTTAGTACCCATCACTGGTCTACCCCATTCCCCCACCCCTCTCCCCTCTGAGGCCCTCAGTTTGTTTCTCATAGTCCATAGTCTCTCATGTTTCATTCCTCCCTCTGATTACCCCCCCCTTTCTTTATCCCTTTCTTCCCCTACCGATCATCCTAGTTCTTATGGTCCATAGATAAGAGAAATCATATGATACTTGTCTTTCTCTGCTTGACTTATTTCACTTAACATTATCTCCTCCAGTGCCGTT
>NC_048229.1:17978151-17978350 GCF_002007445.2 Ailuropoda melanoleuca
TGGTGCACGCTCCCGGCTCGCGGACTCAGTCTGCCGTTTCCAGAGTGCGGGTCCGCGGTCCGCCCGCTCCCTGGTGCAGGTGGCCCGCCGGCCGCCCTGCTTGCGCGCTCCTGGAGCTCGCGTTCTAAGTCTGTTGTCTCGCGGGTGCCGTCCGCGAGTCCGCCTGCTCCCCCGTGCAGGTGGCCCGCCAACCGCCAGC
>NC_048229.1:17978420-17995951 GCF_002007445.2 Ailuropoda melanoleuca
AGGTGGCTACCGCTTCCCGGCGCCCTGACACGGCGGCTCCCTCCCCCTTCTGTTTAGCTTCCGATATCTGTGCGCGGTTTCACGGCTCCCCGCTTCGTACCTCGATACTCAGCGCTGGAGATGTTCATTTGTAGAGATCCAGATGTATCTTCCTGCGTCTCAGGCTGATTCCGTGGATATTCCTGCTGGTCTGGTACCTATCCAGCTTAACTCAGGGGACCGGCTGAAAAAGGGGTCCCCTACTCCTCCGCCATCTTAACCTGATTCCTCTGGACCACAGCTTCTTAAGCCAGTCATCTGTTGAAGGGCATCTCAGCTCCTTCCACGATTGAGCTATTGTGGACAATGCTGCTATGAACATTGGGGTGCATATGGCCCTTCTCTTCACTACGTCTGTATCTTTGGGGTAAACACCCAAGTGCAATGGCTGGATCATAGGGTAACTCATCAATTGTTATCAGAACTTAATAGCAGTATGTAAGTACTATCTAAACATGATGGATCCAGAAATGAAGCTTAAGAAGATATTTTAGGGATGCCTGGGTGGCTCAATCAGTTAAGCATCTGACTTCAGCTCAGGTCATGATCTCAAGGTCCTGGAATCGAGCCCCACATCGGCTCTGTGCTGGCCAGGGAGTCTGCTTCTCCTTCTGCCCTCCCTCTGCTCATGCTCTCTCTCTCTTCAAATAAATAAATAAAATCTTTTTTTTAAAAAGAAGATATTTTAAAAGTTACAAAAGTAACCACTAGACAAACTGAGAGTAATAATGATGCAGCTAGTAACAGCTGAATGATAAGGACAATGAGAGAAGCAGGGGTATATGTAAGTTAGATAAATCTTTGACTTTTATGAAATTATAAATCCAGAAGTAAGAGTTTTAGGCATATTACATAAAAGTGTTTAATAACTACTGGAAGAGTTAAAAACAGAAATAATTTCAAGTGGTTAGTGTGTTTTTGTGAATTAGTGTGGTAGAAGACGTTTTTGTTACTTACCCACACTGTTCAATGCCATTTGATTTTTTTGCACTATACAATAAACAAATGTACCATCATATTACTGTAAAGATTTTCCCTTCACTAATGTGCTTGTCTATGGTCTCTGTGCAGCTGTATCGCCTGTGCTGGGCTCTTCGGAACAGTACGGAGGAACGAATTGATTTAGAGGCAGAAGAGAAAAGACATGAAGAAGCTGGTGATGATGTTGATGAAGGTAATACTTGGTTTACATCTGGTCTTTTTTTTTTTTTAAGATTTTATTTATTTATTTGACAGAGATAGAGACAGCCAGCGATAGAGGGAACACAAGCAGGGGGAGTGGGAGAGGAAGAAGCAGGCTCATAGCAGAGGAGCCTGACGTGGGGCTCGATCCCATAACGCCGGGATCACGCCCTGAGCCAAAGGCAGACGCTTAACCGCTGTGCCACCCAGGCGCCCCTACATCTGGTTTTCATACAGGAACTCTATGTACCTGAATTATTATGCTTGCTTTATTTTTTTAATGCCACTAAATTCAGTTTCTGAAAAAGCTGTTAGATTTATGGCAGACTGAAACTTTAAAATCTTACCTTCCCAAAAAACCAAGACAATTCATTACAAATAAAATATCTCCATTCATCTGCCTATCCATCAGTCTGTCTGTCCATTCATCCATCATCCATCCATGGATCTGTGTACCAGCTGTGAGATGAAAATCAATTCCAGTCTCTCCTGTTTCCAGGCACATATTAAGTGTTCAACAATTCAACCTTGATAGATAGTGATTAGGCGCACTTAGCATCTAGTCCCACCTTTTCCTCCAAACACAAAAATAAACTCCAAATGGATGAAAGGCCTCGATGTGAGACAGGAATCCATCAAAATTCTAGAGGAGATCATAGGCAGCAACCTCTACGACATCGGCCAAAGCAACCTTTTTCATGACACATCTCCAAAGGCAAGAGAAACAAAAGATAAAATGAACTTATGGGACTTCATCAAGATAAAAAGCTTCTGCACAGCTAAGGAAACAGTCAAAAAAACTAAGAGGCAGCCTACGGAATGGGAGAATATATTTGCAAATGAAACTACAGATAAAGGACTGGTATCCAAGATCTACAAAGAACTTCTCAAACTCAATACACGAGAAACAAATAAACAAATCAAAAAATGGGCAGAAGATATGAACAGACACTTTTCCAATGAAGACATACAAATGGCTAACAGACACATGAAAAAATGTTCAAAATCATTAGCCATCAGGGAAATTCAAATCAAAACCACACTGAGATACCACCTTACGCCAGTTAGAATGGCAAAGATAGACAAGGCAAGAAACAACAATTGTTGGAGAGGATGTGGAGAAAGGGGATCCCTCCTACATTGTTGGTGGGAATGCAAGTTCCACAGCCACTCTGGAAAACAGTGTGGAGGCCCTTAAAAAGTTAAAAATTGAGCTACTCTATGATCCAGCCATTGCACTACTGGGTGTTTACCCCAAAGATGCAGACGTAGTGAAGAGAAGGGCCATATGCACCCCAATGTTCATAGCTGCATTGTCCACAATAGCCAAATCATGGAAGGAGCCGAGATGCCCTTCAACAGATGACTGGATTAAGAAGCTGTGGTCCATATATACAATGGAATATTACTCAGCTATCAGAAAGAACGAATTCTCAACATTTGCTGCAACATGGACGGCACTGGAGGAGATAATGCTAAGTGAAATAAGTCAAGCAGAGAAAGACAATTATCATATGATTTCTCTCATCTATGGAACATAAGAACTAGGAGGATCGGTAGGGGAAGAAAGGGATAAAGAAAAGGGGGGTAATCAGAAGGGGGAATGAAACATGAGAGACTATGGACTATGAGAAACAAACTGCAGGCCTCAGAGGGGAGGGGATGGGGGAATGGGATAGACTGGTGATGGGTAGTAAGGAGGGCACGTATTGCATGGTGCATTGGGTGTTATACGCAACTAATATCATCGAGCTTTACATTGGAAGCCGGGGATGTACTGTATGGTGACTAACATAATATAATAAAAAATCATTAAAATAAATAAATAAATAATAAAATAATTATGATTGGTGTTGGTGGCAGAAAACTAATCTCGAACACTACATTAAAAACTAATGATGTTCTAAAAAAAAAAGTCCATTGTATATTAAGGATATTAAACCCTTTGTGATATAAGATGCAAATGTTTTTCCCCAGTTTGTCCCTTGTTTTTACCTTTTTTATTGAACTTCATGCAATGCAAAAGTTTTCTATTTTTATATAATCGAAGTTATCTATATTTTCTCAGGGATTCATCTAACACTCAAAAGTGGTTGTAATCATTCTTTACAGTCATCTGTACTACGTTTACAGGCGTTGTATTTCTCATGTTTTGTGATCATTTGTCTTTTTTTGTTTCAGATAATCCTGAGGAACCCCGTGGATGCCTCAGGAAAGCTTATGACTTATTCTGTGGTTTGCAGAAGACAGGTCCCAAACTGAGCAAAGAGGAGGAAGAAGCCCAGAAAAAGAAGCTGAGAGACACATCTGAGAAGCCTTTATGGAGAACTATAGTGAATATCAATGCCATTCTCCTCCTGGCAGTGGTCGTCTTTCTCCATGGCTATTTTGCCTGAATTCTATCTGAGCCACTAAATATTTATTAAGCAAAGGATAATTTTACTGATTTTTTTCACTTTTAGAGTTTGTTATGTTTCAAAAGGGAGGTAATTTCCCTCAAAGGAAGAAAGAGATTGGTAATTTTATCATATGAGATGACTAAAGACCTGACTTTTAGCTTTTGTTATTTCTTTGTGTCAATAAAGAGTCGATAATTTACAAAGCCAGGGAGCTGACTCTATATGTGTGTGTAAACTAGTAGCATTTGGTCTAATTTTTTTTTATAGTTCACCAGGTAGCTTGCCCTACCTTATTCTTGCTTTTTATTTCCAGAGATTTCCACTTAGAAGGAATGCCTCTTCCAACTCTACCTCATGTACTAACATCTATAAAACAAAAGTGAAAATGAACTTGTGGGACTTCATCAAGATAAAAAGCTTCTGCACAGCCAAGGATACAGTCAACGAAACTAAGAGGCAACCCACAGAATGGGAGAAAATATTTGCAAATGACACTACAGATAAAGGGCTGGTATCCAAGATCTATAAAAAATTTCTCAAACTCAACACCCAAAAAACAAATCATCAAGTCAAAAAATGGGCAGAAGACATGAACAGACACCTTTCCAAGGAAGACATACAAATGGCTAACAGACACATGAAAAAGTGTTCAACATCATTAACCATCAGGGAAAGTCAAATCAAAACCACATTGAGATACCACCTTACACCAGTTAGAATGGCAAAAAATGACAAGGCAGGAAACAATAGATGTTGGAGAGGATGTGGAGAAAGGGGAACCCTCTTGCACTGTTGGTGGGAATGCAAGTTGGTACAGCCACTTTGGAAAACAGTGTGGAGGTCCCTCAAAAAGTTAAAAATAGAGCTCCCCTATGACTCAGCAATTACACTATTGGGTATTTACCCCAAAGATAGAGAAGTAGTGAAAAGAAGGACCACATGCACCCCAACATTCATAGTAGCAATGTCCACAATAGCCAAACTGTGGAAGGAGCCGAGATACCTTTCAACAGATGAGTGGATAAAGAGGATGTGGTCTGTGTATACAGTGGAATATTACTCAGCCATCAGAAGGGATGATTATCCAACGTTTGCATCAACATCAATGGAACTGGAGGGGATTATGCTAAGTGAAATAAGTCAAGCAGAGAAAAACAATTATCATATGGTTTTACTCATATGTGGAACATAAGGAATAACATGGAGGACATTAAGAGAAGGAAGGGAAAAATGAAGGTTGGGAAATCAGAGGGCGAGACAAATCATATGAAACTATGGACTCTGGGAAACAAACTGAGGGTTTTAGAGGGGAGGGAGGGTGGGGGGATGGGTTAGCCCAATGATAGATATTAAGGGGCATGTATTTCATGGAGCACTGGATGTTATACTCAAACAATGAATCATAGAACACTATATGAAAAACTAATGCGGTACTGTAAGGTGACTAACATAACAATAAAAAATTTTAAAAAAAAGTACTGAGACCCTGCAGAATTCTCTGGTCAGGAAACATGGTGTGAAGCATTTGTGCTGGCCTTCTGAGAGAGGGACTTGCCACACTGAGACTGAGGCAAGCTTAAATGAGGAGGGCAGTCAGGCACTGCAGGGTGGGGTTTGGTGTAAGCAAGTTAGGCAGCCTGTGTAGATGTTGTGCTGTTTCCCACAGGTGGCTCTGTGTTTATGCTAAGGGCAGGGGAGAGAAATTGTGCTGGCCAGCTCCTTTGTTCCCAGAGAGGTGAGAGATGTCTCTCCATGAATGCTGCCCCTCACGGAAGCACTGTGAGAAGAGTGAATAATCTCCCCATGGTGTGCCCCACGGCATTCTTCAAATCTCTGTTTCCATCTGCCCCAGGGTTGTTTTCCTGCCTTCTCTCCAGGAGCAGGTTAGTCCCCTCCGGGGTCTATCCAGGCCAAGCTCACTGACCTTTGAAACTCCAGACTTTAAACTCCACTGGTTGCAAGAACTCATCAGGCCCTCTCATTTTCCAAGCCAATGACTTTGGGGAAATGTTCTCCTTGTGCATTGTTCTCTGTGACCATGGTTCCCTCTCCTCTGCAGCACCCATGATCCATTTCTCCCCTAAACCACATCTCTGCAGTTCCTACCTTCTTCAGTGTGACCCTTTCTCTCCCTTTAGTTGAGGAGTTTGTTCTATCAGTCTCCAGGTTGATTTCTGGGGTATTCAGGGTGATTTGATAGCTATCTAGTTGTGTTTGTGGGGCAAGATGAGCCTAGAGTCCTCCTACTCCACCATCATCTTCCCTGTAGGTCTACAATTGTCATAGTCTCTTGATGAACTGACTTGTTTATCATTATATAATGACTTTTTTTTTGTCTCTTATTACAGTGTTTGACATAAAGTCCATTTGATGTAAGTATAGCTATCCCCGCTCTCTTTTGGTTTCCACTTGTATGGAATATCTTTTTCCATCCCTTCACTTTAAGCCTATGTGTGTCCTTCAAGCTGAAGTGAGTATCTTCTAGACAGCATATAGTTCGATTTTTAATCCAATCAAACATTCTATGTTTTTTGATTTGAGAATTTAATACATTTATATTAAAAGTAAAAACCATAAACAGACTGGCAGCTATGGGAGCCTTGGCTGCTCACCTACTCTACTGTGACTGCTGAGTCTTGTCACAGTTGCATGGAACTGGAATCTGGTGTTGAGTCAGCCTGAGGGTAGGCAGGTCCACAGCTAGAGGGGTTAGCTGCAGGTGAACCCACTGCTACAGGCCAGTGACAGAAGACAGGGCCAGATCCAGGCTTACAATCAGCCCAGGGAGCCCTGGCTATCAGCAAGCCATGATGTGGCTGCAGGATTTTCCCACAGGTGTGCACACACCAATGGAGGCAGGTGATGGGTGTTGGGCCAGTAGCATGTAGGTGCACTGCTGGACAGCCTAGCCCCAAGTGCATTCGTGGTAGTAAGGATCATCTGCAGGGATCTAGGCTGACATCTTGCAGTTGTGTGGAGCCACAGAGGCCTGGGCTGGATGCCAGGGTGAGTCCTGAGCTCCAGCAGGGGTGAGGTGGGTGGGTGAAGGGAGCCAGGAGGGACTCAGATGGCTGGGAAAAGCTGTTGGAATTCTACGCAGAGTAGGTGACTGGGTATCATAGTTGCTACCACAGCATGACTGACAGCAGTAGCCTTTGTTTTTCTTCCTTGTTCCTAGCTGTCTCTATACCTCTCAGCTTTGTGGGTCTCTAGGTGGGATGAAACCAAAGCAGGTCCTTCATGCAGTCCCCAAAGACTGGGCAAGATGGTTGCTCACCCCACTCTCTCTTTCCTGGGCAGGAGAATTCTGTGTAGCTTGGAAGTCTTTTCACTGAGCAATGCTGGCTTTAGGGGATGGGATGATGCAGGCAAAATGAAACTGTTCTCCTGTCCCTTTCTGCACAGTTATTCTCCAGTGTTACGTTTCACTGTGTTGTTGAATTTTCTTAAGTAGACCAGTGCTTTCCCAGAGGTGTTTTGTTCATGGATAACTAATTGTTGATCTTTGTAAGGAGACTTGAGGCTGGGGTCTCCTACACCACCCTTTGATGATATCACTATTTCCCCCACTTTTGTTCATTTTTCTTCATTTTCTTTTCTTTCTGTTCCTTGAACTTGACAATTTCAGTTGTCCTTTATTCAAGTTCACTGATTCTATCTTCTGCCCACTTAAATTTGATGTTGAACCTCTCTAGGTAATTTTTCAGTTTGGCTATTCTGCTTTTCAGAATTTCTCTTTGGTTTCATTTTATAATTCCTATTCCTTAATTGCTATTCTCATTTTGTTCATACACTGGTTTCCTGATTTCCTATAGGTTTTTGTGGGGGGTCCATGTTTTTCTTTAGTTCTTTGAGTGTACTTACGGCAGTTGTTTTAAAGCTTATAAATGATATCATTCTGACATGTGGACTTCCTCAGGGAAAGCATTTATTTTTCTTCCTATGAATGGGCCATATTTTCCTGGTACTTTGTATGTCCTGTGATTTATTCATTTTTTTGTGTGAAAACTGGACATTTGACTACTATAATGTGGTAACTCTAGAAATCAGGTTCTTCCCTTTCCCTGGTTTTGCTCTTTTATTGGTTGTTAAAGGTTGTTATAGTCCATTTGCTTAGTGACTTTTCTGAACTATTATTGGAAAGACCATATTCCTTGCCAATGTAGTCACAGGAGTCTCTATTCCTTAAGTTTTGTTCAGCTACTGTTTTAATAGAGATTTCCTTGAGGAACCTTCCCAGTCTCTGCAAACTGACTCTCTTCTGGGACTCTCCTTCAACACCTAGCCAGGTTCACAGTGAGCCTAGTGGTCAGAGCAAGATGAAAGGTTAGGGTCTTCTCTGGTCTTTTTTGATCATGTGTCTTGCCCTGGTCATGCACATGGTCTTCTAAATTCCCCAGTATACATGGTTGCTTTAAGATGTCCTAATTTCCCAAGGACACTTACTCTAGATTTTCCCTTAGGCAGTCTACTGTAGGGTTTTCTTTTTTTTTCCTGTTGTAGGTTTTGACTATAATCTTAGGTGTCTGAAGCTTGTTAATTTGGCTTTCAGCGTTTCAAGCTTTTCCAGTCTGAGTTCAGAGTTAAGTGAAATAGAGAGGAGCACCTTGTGTCAGTCCCTCCGGTATCCCCCAGACAGGTTAGAATAGGCATACACAATAATTTGTGAATGTGGTCTGCTCTGCTCCCCTGGAGTGAGGAAAATGGTTTCACACTGGGGACACAAGCTGCCCCCACTTTAAGACAACTGACACTTTATGACTACTGCTGCTTAAAGATTGCCACCACACAAGACAGAGAGTGACAGTCACTATTTTGGTGACAGTCAACATTTTATGGTATCTTTTTCTTGATTCAGTGCTTGTTTGGCTGCTATAAACTTTCGACTGTTTTTCTGAGTTCTCCCAAAATTGGTTCTGACAGCTTCTGCCCATTGTTCAAGGTTTCTGTCAGGAGATAAGAGTTTGGAGTGGCCCATTCCACAATTTTGTTGATGTCACCATTTTTATGATCCCATCCTGAATTACTTCTCTTTGAAGACTTTTTATATTCTTTATGCATCTTTTTCCTAATGGTTTCCTCTTATCTTTTTTTGTTGATTCACAGGAATCCCTTGAATAGTCTATCAGTTGCTGGTTTTCTTTGTATCACTTCCTCTCTTCATGTTCTGCCCATTCTTTTTCTGGCCCTCTGGTGAGATGGATGTTGGACTTCCCATGTCATATCTTTTGAGTTTTATTTCACAGTTTCCATCACTTTATCTCTTTTTGGTACATTGTGGGATAATTCCTGGGCTTCATATTTCTATCCACTAAGTTCAGTGCTGTCCATTCTGAGATTTAGCCCATTCTCCAAGTATTCTATTTCAACAAGTTAAATTTTCCTTTTCAACACTTTGGGTAGACAGTATAATGTGGTATTTAAGAACTAGAACTCTGGAGTCAGGACCCTGGCCCTGGAGTGGTCAGAGCTGACATATGAAAATAAGAGACAAGGAGTGTGAGCCTCTAAAAATATCTTCTGTTAACTCACATCAAGGACATGGTGCCAAAAATGCATTCGTTAAAATTATAAGCTGAGAAACTTGGCTATTTGAAATTTTATCCGTGAGAGTTAAAATAGCTCACTTGTACCTGAAGTCTTTGAGCCATATGGTTCACCGACAGAGAAGCAGCTTCAATTTCCAACCCAGGTTCAGAGCTTTGGATAAGGGGTTTTCAGACATAGCATTGCATATTTATCTTAACTTTGAATTTTCGAGATAACAGGAACTCTGAGTCTGCTTCTTAGACCAGCCTGGATATTAACCCTTTAACACACAACCTCTGCTTTTGTTGGAGCCTAACAACTAGAAAACATCCTTATCCATGTCCTGAGAGCCTTGAAAGAGCCCTCATGGAAGAACTACTTTGACAAAAGAAGCAACTTTGACAAAAAAGATATATTTCTCTCACTATTTGGCAAGGAGGAGATATTCACCTAAACCAAAACTATGAATACAGGCTCTAGAGACAGACCCACCATGACCAAAACGATCAACTTCCCTGAACCTTCCCTGTTTATCTGAAAACAGAAATAGAAATGCTTAACTTATTGATTTAAATGTTACAAATTTTTAACATTTGTAATATAAATAATAGGACTCAATAGATGTTGATCTCCTGACTTGTCCCCATCCCACCCCATTCTAGGATATTCAGAATTACATTGTGTTGCTATTGGAAGGCTGTCTTGGGAAATTCTGTAACAGGGGGAGGGGATTGTCAGCCTCTAGGCTATGACCACCAAAGTCCATCCAAAGGTCCTTGGGTAAGTCCCTAAATCTCAGTTTCCTCCAAATTACTTCATGGAACTGTTTTAAAGATTAGGTGGGATCATTTGATACTGCCCACAAGGTCTGGGTCACAGAAGATGCCCAATAAGTGTTAGTGCTTTTTCCCCTTATGCCCCCTCCATCTGTAAAAAATTCCACCTGTAAAACTGACTTTGAGGGCCAGCATGTATATGGTACATGATGAGTATGAAATATAGAATAAAAGTCAAGCTGTTGAAGTGTCAAGCCTTGGCATCTAGTGGGGAGGTTATAATTAAGCAGGTAGGCCCTAAAGGTAAGGGGGTGGATTTTTCTATACCTTCACAGGGTAATGTGCCTTAGCCATACCCACACAACTTTGGTTTCAGAAAAGAGTTTAGGTCCTGATACATTATTTATTAATTAATTCTTAAAACGGGGCCTGAGAAAGAGGTTCCTCTAGTTCTGCCTGTCTTGGTGATGAAATGAAAACTTTTTGGAAATTAACTCTAAGTAGTTGTTGTCTTTTTAAACTTTTTTTCATTTTATTTTATTTATCTGAGAGTACGCAAGGCCCTGTGCATGAGGGAGAGAGAGAGAGAGCACCAGTGGGGTGAGGGGCAGGGGGAGAAGTGGACTCCCCACCGAGCAAGGAGCCCTATGTGGGACTTGATCCCAGGACTTCGGTATCATGACCTGAGCAGAAGGCAGATGCTTAACTGACTGAGCCACCCCGGCGCCCTATGTAGTTGTCTTCAAATTGTGGTCCCCAGACCAACGCAACAAAATCATCTGGGAACTTAGAGATGCAAATTCCCAGGCCCCATTTCAGACCTATTGAAACAGAAACTCTGGGAGTGGCCCCAATAATCTGTGTTTTAACAAGCCCTCCAGGGGATTCCGATATAGGCTATCATTTGAGAACTGCTGCTCTGTACATGCTGCCAGCACTCATGTGTGAAGAAGGTCTCTTTTATTGGGGGGACATTTGCTACCAGTTTTTCAAGCAGAGGATGAATTGTATCAAATCGCATTATTCTTTAAGTTGCTCTTAAGACTACAAAAGCTGACTAGGTCAGGAATTCAATATGGAGATCTGAGACTAAACAACATTCACCCAGTGCCAGTTAAGAAGCACTGGGGTCATTAACCTCACCACACTTCTCTAATTCGATACTACCAACCCATCAAGGCAATGGCACCTCATCCAAATAATTGCATTCACCAAAATCCATTTTGGTGGTTAGGAGTTTTCTTGGGGCTAGATTAGGAAGGAAGTTAAGAAACTACTCTCCACCAACTAAGGGCACGTATGTTTTTCTCCCAAGGTTTGCTTTTGTAAAGCAGGACAAGCTATAATGCATCTTTTAGGAGATGGTGATTTCCACACCAGGAAAGAGTAGGTTCCTGTGAGTTCCAAATGTAGAAATCCTCTAAGTGAACACCAATGCCTGACTCAGTTACATAAAATTAAGCAATGCTCCCAGGTAAACCAAAATCCCACAGACTAACTTCATTCTGCAGGGAAGGAGATTTCATTTTGGGAGATTCTTTTTAAAACAGTCATCTATGGGAGGATGGGGTAATTGAGTGATGGGCATTAAGGAGGGCACATGATATGATGAGCACTGGGTGTTATATGCAACTGATGAATTATTGAACACTACATCTGAAACTAATGATGTCCTAGATGTTGGCTAATTGAATTTAAATTTTAAAAATATAGATATAAATAGTTTTAAAAATAAATTAAATAAATTTTTCAGTTCTATAAATGGACCATAATAAGAAGTCACTCTGTTCCCAAATACCCATCTTCCATTTGAGGAAAGAAATCGCTCTTCTTTGTACTCTTTAAATTACTCTAGTACAGTGTATCACTGACTGGCCCCTGGTCACTCGAGTGGCTTAGTCTGTCCTAAAAAGACATGATGCATTGAAAGTAGACCTACCTCATGTTTATTAGAGATTTTGAAGTTGAAATCCTCTCCTTTTCTACCTTTTATTCGGGTTGCCAGACCCTATTCTCACCTGTCTTGGCTCCTATTTCCTAATCCACATCTTGTGCCAACTAAAGCTCACCACAGGCATGGTCAGTATCTGCTTAGAATATCTAGAAAACAGGAAACACAGATGTTACCATTTTTAATGTTTTTATTAGTATCAAAGTAATACATTTTAATTTATGGGACTAAATGCAGCTTAATATAACATGTGTTTCGCATCTTTCATGTATGTATCTGTCATTCCCCTTTACAAAGTGACCTAGTCACACCCAGAGGAGGTAGGTAGATGCTATAAGCACCAAGGTCCCCATTTTTCAAAGAGAAAAATACACAGTTGAAACAAAATAATTTACCACAATATACACATGAATCATTGGCAATGCCAGAAACTGAATCCAGGACAATCTAGATACTTCATGACCATTTCATCCACCAGCTTTCAGTATGTCCCCTTTATCTTCTCAAATCTCAAAAATACCACAAACTGCACATGAAACTGAATCAGCCACATGAAATTCTACACGTTCCCCTCTTCTCTGCCTCACTTAAGGGCAATATGGAGGGTGCATCAATTAATGTCCTTCCTTCCACAAAAACAAGCCATCCCTTTGCATTTGAACCATTTGTATGCCTAGAAACCACTCTCAGCTCCACAGCACCTCAGATCCCAGCTCTTTCCTAAACTAGCTTGAAATCAGTCGATACTAACATCATGACTTTTTCTTAACTTCAAAGTTTATATTACAACATAATTGAGATTTCACAGGTGGGACTGAAAGAATTTAATTAATTAATTAATTAATTAACTAACTAATTTATATCATATTTTAAAACTTCTCCCTAGGTTCAACAAGAAATACACTCCTGTCAACTAAATGCGTTGAACGCTACCACTCAGAACAGAGACCCCACCTACCCTAAATTTGCTCAACTTTTGATCACCACTCAAGACACCCCAAAAAGGAAGAGCTGTGGTCACATGAACTCATGGAGAGGAAAATCTTGGGATAATTTTTCCGTGTTACAGGAGAGTGTGGCTTCTTTGAGATTGCAGATGCCCCAAGAGGTACATTTGCTTTGTCATGTGACATAAATCAGCTTCTAAGCTCATATGTCAACACCCACACCATGAGGAAGAGTGGCTTCTGGAAAATGCATTCCAATTGATGAGAGTCACCTGAGTGTGTACTGTGTATTTTGTGCAGTCACAAAAAAAAAAAAAAATTAACCAAGGGCCAGACTTACATAAAAATAAAGCAAGTATTTATAAATAAGTGCCCAAATTATCCATTTGGTCCATAAGCATTGCTGAGTGCCTAAGATAGTCCAGACACAGCAAATGACAAAATAAGTGAAATTTCAAACATGAGGAACTCACAACAGACATTTTAAAGAAAACCAGAAAATCCTCTTGACTCAAGATTATCCACTTTCCCCACTGGCCCAGGGCTGGTGCCTGGGACCCTCCTTTTGGGGTAAGTCCTGCCATCCCCAAGCTTTCCTATCAAAGAGCAAAACACCAGGGCAGGGATCCTATCAAGTTCCCATCTTCAGCCGCAATGCATTCATCAGTTTATCAGATTGATTTTTATTGTGTGTGCCAGGAAAAACTTGACAGTGATATGAGAAGGGGGGAAATATTTCTCTTAAAAAAAGATGGGGAGAAGATCATGAAGGAAAAGTGGCATGAACCAGGGAGACCACAACTCTTAAAATAATATTCAAGGATCACAAACTACACTGACACACTGAATCTACCTGAGAAAAACTTGCATCACACATGGCAGGGCTTCTTTCTTAGTGCACCTTTTCCTGGACATGACTGAGTTGGACTTTCCTTCTGGAGTTCTACTATGTATAGCTGATGATATCACACTGGCCTCAAATACATAAGTTAACAGCAAATTAATGATTTTTCTTCAGTTAGCCTGTAATTACTCCTGTGCACATTTATCAACTGGGCAAAATTTACAACTGGCTGGTTTACCACCAGCTTAACACCACAGAATACAACTAAAGGAGGCAGAGTAAAAAGTCTTGCCTTCCTGAACGCAGCCCACCACAAAAGCAAGGCTCAGGCAAAAAATGCGTGGCAGAAAACAGCCACGGCCAGCAGGATGATGCCGTTGATGTTCATCACTGCTCGCCATAAAGGCTTCTCGGAGGTGTCTGTCATCTCCAGCTTCATAGCTTCCTCTTCTTCCTTTGTCATCTTGGGGGCATTCTGCTGGTCCAAGCCACAAAATAGGTCATAGGCCCGCCTTAAGCACCCTTTTTTCTCCTGAGGAACTTCTGTGTCAGGGGAAACGTAAAAAAGGATGGTTAGATACAGAAGAAGGAGGCACAAGGAAAGGTTTCAGGGAAGACACCATGAAAAGGAAACATCTGCATTCTGCAGACGTTTCCCAATTTTCTTGTTTGCAGGAATGGAAATGGTACAAAATGTTTGAGTGAACTTAATTAATTATAAGATGATGGTAATAGATGGATTCTACATCTTTATGATCAACTAAATTAAGCTTTATCTCTACCAGGCCAATGCAATACATTTTGATTTAGAAAAGTCAGAATCAAACAGAAAATACTAGTCTATGAGAAGAAATGTTAGTGACGGGCTGGGAAACTATGACATACGAACAACATGGAAAATCCACCTCCAAAACACATAAACTCGTATCTGTTTACCGCATCACTGGAAAGCAATGAGACTTGCCTGACTCAGGAGCATATTAGCTGCACCTGAAAGTTCCAAAGCTTTACAACATGTCCAGCCATGGGGTAATAATTGGTCTGAATACTCCCTGACTCAGGGCAGCAACAATGAACATTTCCAGAGCTTAAGATCTGATGTTGCACATCAGTATTGCTGAACCAAACCACCCAACTGGCCCTGCCACTCAAAGTGGATGCCCACCGAGGGAACTGATGCTCCCTTCTGAGCCCAGGTGTGGCATTAAAGGTAGACAGACCTGGGTTAGAATCCCAGGTCTATGGCTCACTAGATATGAAATCAAGCCCACTGTGTTTTCAACACCATAGTCAGAGACTACTGCTCTCCACTCCCCCATTTTTAAGAGTCACATTTTATTTTAGAATTGCAAATAGCCTTAAGTAATTAAGCACATACATGTGTCAGAACTGAAACCAAATCTCAGCTTTATGGCTTTGCTAATTCACCTGTCTTATCTTCAAGTGCAGGTAAAATTGGATAATTTTAGGGGGGATTATAAGATTTTATGAGAGAGTGCCCAGTGTGTAGTAGATGTCAAGAAGTTATAGTCTCCTTCTATTCTCTTTTCTCTCACGCACATAAGAAAGAGAGGCAAGTCTCCTTGTATCCCTCCACTTTGGCCACTCCACCAAAACAGAATAATGGAGAAGGAGTAACAAAAGGTTGGGCTCACTGACCAGCCCAAGGGAGAAACACATGGTTACTGGGAGGCCTTGAGAAAGTCTCTATATCCCATTTTCCCCATCTGTAAAGTTGGAAGAATTATATTTATATTGTCTACCTTAAAAGTAAGATATGGCGCTAAAATGAATCACTACAGTAAGGTATGAACATAGATGAAAAAAAAATCTTCAACAAAATATTAGTAAACCAAATCCAGTAATACATTAAAAAAATCATTTACCATGATCAAGTGGGATTTATTCCTGGGATGCAAGGGTGGTTCATTTTGCACAAATCAATCAACATAGTACAGCACATCAATAAGAGAAAGAATAAAAACCATATGATCATTTCAATAGATACAGATAAAGCATTTGACAAAGTGCACCATCCATGCATGATAAAACCCTCAACAAGGTAGGTTTAGAGGCAACATATCTCAACATAATAAAGGCCATATATGAAAAACCCACAGTAAGCATTACAGTCAATGGGGAAAAACTGAGAGCCTTTCTCCTAAGGTCAGGAACAAGACAAGGATGTCCACTCACACCACTTTTACTCAACATAGTATTGACAATCGAAAGATATAAATTGGTAAGCATCCAATTGGTAAGGAAGAATTAAAACTTTCACTATTTACAGATGACATGGTACTATACATAGAAAATCCTAAAGACTACACCAAAAAACTACCAGAACTGATAAATGACTTCAGTAAAGTTGTAGAATGCAAAATCAATATACAGAAATCTATTGCATTTCTATACACTAATAATGAAGCAGCAAAAAGAGAAATCAAGAAAACATTTCAATTTCACCAAAAATGATAAAATACCTAGGAATAAGATTAACTAAGGAGGTAAAAGTCCTGTACTGTCAAAACTATAAAGCATTGATGAAAGAAATTGAAGACAACACAAAGAAATGGAAAGATATTCCATGCTCATGGATTGGGAGAATAAATGCTGTTAAAATGTCCATATTACTCAAAGCAATCCACAGATTTAATGCAATCTCTATCAAAATACCAATAGCATTTTTTTTTGCAGAACTAGAATAAATAATCATAAAATTTGTATGGAACAACAAATGACCTCAAATAGTCAAAGCAATCTTGAAAAAGAAGAAAAAAACTGAAGGTATCACAATTCTATATTTTAAGATATACTACAAAGTTGTAGTAATCAAAACATTATGGTATTGGCACAAAAATAGACATATTAGATCAATGGAATGGAATAGAAAGCCCCGAAATAAACCCACAATTATATGTACAATTAACCTTCAACAAAGGAGGCAAAAATATGCAGTGGGAAAAACACAGTCTCTTCAACAAATGGTATTGAGAAAACTGGACAGCTACACTCAAAAGAATGAAACTAGACCACTTTCTTAGACCACACACAAAAATAAACTCAAATGAATTAAGGACCTAAATGTGAGAGAAACCTTAAAAATCCTTGAAGAGAGCACAGGCAGTAATTTCTCTGATATCAGCCATAGCAATATTTTTCTAGATATGTCTCCTGAGACAAGGGAAACAAAAGCAAAAATAAACTATTGAGAATACATCAAAATAAAAAGATTCTGCACCACAATCAACAAAACTAAAAGACAGCCTACTGAATGTGAGAAGATACTTGTAAATGACATATCTGATAAAGGGTTAGTATCCGAAACATATGAAGAATTTATACTATTCAACATATAAAAACAAATAATGCAATTTAAAAATGGGCAAAAATAGAAACATTTCTCCAAAGAAGAATACAGATGGACAACTGACACATGAAAAGATGCTCAACATCCCTTATCATCAGGGAAATGCAAATCAAAAGTACAATAAGATATCATCTCACACCCATCACGATGGCTAAAATCGAAAACACAAGAAACAACAAGTGCTGGTGAGGATGTGGACAAAAAAGCTCTCATGCACTATTGGTGGGAATGCAAACTGGTACAGCCACTGTGGAAAAGAGTACAGAGACTCCTCAAAAAATTAAAAATAGAATTACCATATGATCCAGTAATCACACTACTGGGTATTTACCCAAAGAGTATGAAAATATATGTCATAAAGATATATGACCCTCATATTTGTTGAAGCATTATTTACACTAGCTAATTTACGGAAAGCAGCCCAAGTCCATTGATAGATGAATGGATAAAGAAGATGTGATATATAGAGATGATATAGATATAGATAGATACAG
>NC_048229.1:17996558-17998896 GCF_002007445.2 Ailuropoda melanoleuca
TTTTTTTTTGCAGAACTAGAATAAATAATCATAAAATTTGTATGGAACAACAAATGACCTCAAATAGTCAAAGCAATCTTGAAAAAGAAGAAAAAAACTGAAGGTATCACAATTCTATATTTTAAGATATACTACAAAGTTGTAGTAATCAAAACATTATGGTATTGGCACAAAAATAGACATATAGATCAATGGAATGGAATAGAAAGCCCCGAAATAAACCCACAATTATATGTACAATTAACCTTCAACAAAGGAGGCAAAAATATGCAGTGGGAAAAACACAGTCTCTTCAACAAATGGTATTGAGAAAACTGGACAGCTACACTCAAAAGAATGAAACTAGACCACTTTCTTAGACCACACACAAAAATAAACTCAAATGAATTAAGGACCTAAATGTGAGAGAAACCTTAAAAATCCTTGAAGAGAGCACAGGCAGTAATTTCTCTGATATCAGCCATAGCAATATTTTTCTAGATATGTCTCCTGAGACAAGGGAAACAAAAGCAAAAATAAACTATTGAGAATACATCAAAATAAAAAGATTCTGCACCACAATCAACAAAACTAAAAGACAGCCTACTGAATGTGAGAAGATACTTGTAAATGACATATCTGATAAAGGGTTAGTATCCAAAACATATGAAGAATTTATACTATTCAACATATAAAAACAAATAATGCAATTTAAAAATGGGCAAAAATAGAAACATTTCTCCAAAGAAGAATACAGATGGACAACTGACACATGAAAAGATGCTCAACATCCCTTATCATCAGGGAAATGCAAATCAAAAGTACAATAAGATATCATCTCACACCCATCACGATGGCTAAAATCGAAAACACAAGAAACAACAAGTGCTGGTGAGGATGTGGACAAAAAAGCTCTCATGCACTATTGGTGGGAATGCAAACTGGTACAGCCACTGTGGAAAAGAGTACAGAGACTCCTCAAAAAATTAAAAATAGAATTACCATATGATCCAGTAATCACACTACTGGGTATTTACCCAAAGAGTATGAAAATATATGTCATAAAGATATATGACCCTTATATTTGTTGAAGCATTATTTACACTAGCTAATTTACGGAAAGCAGCCCAAGTCCATTGATAGATGAATGGATAAAGAAGATGTGATATATAGAGATGATATAGATATAGATAGATACAGGTATGCCTTGGAATACTACTCAGCCATAAAAAAGAATAAAATTTTGCCATTTGCAACAACATGGATGGCGCTAGTGAGTATAATGCTAAGTGAAATAAGTCAGTCTTTTAAATCTATGATACTCTCGCTCAATGTGGAGACACTTTTGGAAGTCGGAGGAGCAGGCAGCATGTTCATGCCTCCTTGCTCCAAGGAAGCAAAAAAGGTCTTTTTCAATACCATGGCCAACTGCCTATGGCTCCAGGTTCCTTCCAGTCTTGAATAAGACCTGCAGAGCCACAGGTTTCAGAATTAAAACGTCTTTACAGACCAAGAGCAGACTGTATCAGAGCTGGGATAATAGGCAAAGCCTCTCCCTTCCTTGCCCTCAATTTACGTATCTGTAAAACAAGACCATAAGACCAAATGATCTCTAGGGCCCTTTCCAGAGCTAGGATTCTATATTTCCAATGGCCATATTCAGAACATATTCTGCTGTATCTGTACTCCCCTTCAGAAGGAGTGATGAGACCTCTAGCCCAGCACTAGAAAGTACCTATGACCTTGTGCTCCCACACCTTGGCACACCACACCTCTCCACAACCATCCTCCATGTGTGCTCCAGTCCCATGTGAGGAGAAAAAGTTCCAACACGTAAGCTGAGAAAAGCTTTTCTCCATGATGAGGATGAATCTCTGAACACTGACTAAGCATTACCTTAATGGACTTCAGAGAAATTTGATTTTCTAAACCTTATGTGGCTATAAGACCCCCAAGACCCTCTCACCTATCTTCCTAATGTCACTAGACTGACCATAGCTTAGGTTCCATCCACTTTCAGTTCACAGGCTCCGACTCTTTCCTTTTCCCTGGCCATGCCCCAGATCAAGTCAGGGTGGCAAATACGTCACTCATACTTACTGAGCACCGTGCGTTATGAGGTATAAGAAGGCTGGGGTGATTCTGCACTTATCTCTTCCTCTTGACCAGGCGTCAGAGTGAACTTCCCAAAACCCATCGATCCCTCTCATCCCCCACCTCACTCATTACGCCCTTCTAAAGAGAGATCTGAGCTTTGAGGTAGGCAGTTTGTAAAGGCTTCAGTGAGGTGGCCTTTCTGTTGGAGGAGCAACTTTCTAGGGCTTGGGATAGGCTCTGAATCACAAATCACCTATTTCAA
>NC_048229.1:18000150-18014224 GCF_002007445.2 Ailuropoda melanoleuca
TCCTCAAAAAATTAAAAATAGAATTACCATATGATCCAGTAATCACACTACTGGGTATTTACCCAAAGAGTATGAAAATATATGTCATAAAGATATATGACCCTTATATTTGTTGAAGCATTATTTACACTAGCTAATTTACGGAAAGCAGCCCAAGTCCATTGATAGATGAATGGATAAAGAAGATGTGATATATAGAGATGATATAGATATAGATAGATACAGGTATGCCTTGGAATACTACTCAGCCATAAAAAAGAATAAAATTTTGCCATTTGCAACAACATGGATGGCGCTAGTGAGTATAATGCTAAGTGAAATAAGTCAGTCTTTTAAATCTATGATACTCTCGCTCAATGTGGAGACACTTTTGGAAGTCGGAGGAGCAGGCAGCATGTTCATGCCTCCTTGCTCCAAGGAAGCAAAAAAGGTCTTTTTCAATACCATGGCCAACTGCCTATGGCTCCAGGTTCCTTCCAGTCTTGAATAAGACCTGCAGAGCCACAGGTTTCAGAATTAAAACGTCTTTACAGACCAAGAGCAGACTGTATCAGAGCTGGGATAATAGGCAAAGCCTCTCCCTTCCTTGCCCTCAATTTACGTATCTGTAAAACAAGACCATAAGACCAAATGATCTCTAGGGCCCTTTCCAGAGCTAGGATTCTATATTTCCAATGGCCATATTCAGAACATATTCTGCTGTATCTGTACTCCCCTTCAGAAGGAGTGATGAGACCTCTAGCCCAGCACTAGAAAGTACCTATGACCTTGTGCTCCCACACCTTGGCACACCACACATCTCCACAACCATCCTCCATGTGTGCTCCAGTCCCATGTGAGGAGAAAAAGTTCCAACACGTAAGCTGAGAAAAGCTTTTCTCCATGATGAGGATGAATCTCTGAACACTGACTAAGCATTACCTTAATGGACTTCAGAGAAATTTGATTTTCTAAACCTTATGTGGCTATAAGACCCCCAAGACCCTCTCACCTATCTTCCTAATGTCACTAGACTGACCATAGCTTAGGTTCCATCCACTTTCAGTTCACAGGCTCCGACTCTTTCCTTTTCCCTGGCCATGCCCCAGATCAAGTCAGGGTGGCAAATACGTCACTCATACTTACTGAGCACCGTGCGTTATGAGGTATAAGAAGGCTGGGGTGATTCTGCACTTATCTCTTCCTCTTGACCAGGCGTCAGAGTGAACTTCCCAAAACCCATCGATCCCTCTCATCCCCCACCTCACTCACTACGCCCTTCTAAAGAGAGATCTGAGCTTTGAGGTAGGCAGTTTGTAAAGGCTTCAGTGAGGTGGCCTTTCTGTTGGAGGAGCAACTTTCTAGGGCTTGGGATAGGCTCTGAATCACAAATCACCTATTTCAATGGTCTCCTCTGGGGTTTCTTGAATGTCCTCCTCTTCTGCATCCAAGTCAACACGCTCCTCTTTGCTGTTGCGCAGGCTCCAACACAGGCGGTAGAGCTGTGGAGAAAGCAGAACAGGTTGGCAGAAAGTTCCAAATAGCGTCTCTCGCCAAAAAGTTGAGAGAAAAAAAGAGATGTGCATCAAGAAAGGAAAAGGCGCATAGCTTCCCGAAAGGTGTCAGTGGATGGCTAGTTATTGTTCTAGAACACAGTGGACACCGGAGGCACCCCTTTTAAAGACATTCATTTGGCCAGGGTTTGCTGTGAAACTCATTAAAAAGGGAAAACAACAACAACAAAAAAGAAGTACTATGGTCTCTCGGTACCGACCAAAACATAGATAACAGTTTCCATCCACATTATGTCTAATAAGTTGGGCACTTCAATGTAAATTATACTCGTGAATATACAAGCCCTTATAATATTCAAAGACCAAGAGACCACCTTGAATAAAGAAATGTCTGCCTTGAATGAATGAACTCTTCTTGCACACGATAACTAAATTTGTTCCTTTTAGCACTGGTGCTAAGAAAGAAGACGAAACACCTATTTCTCCAGTATAAGAACAGAGTTTTGCACTATGTGTTTGTCACATTATAAGAAGATAATCTGTAGAATCACAAACCATATTAGAATAGAGTAGCACTGGAAACAGTTTCTATGGACATGAAACCAGAAACTTGAGAAGTCTGAAAGTCAATGAAATGTGTTCATTCCAACTATGCCCTCTTTGGTGACTACCTTGCCTTCTCTACTTCAAGAGGAATCATGGATGGGGTGCCTCAGTGGCTCGGTCGTTAAGCGTCTACCTTCGGCTCGGGTCATGATCCTAGGGTCCTGGGATCAAGCCCCGTGTCCGGCTCCCTGCTCAGCGAGGAGCCTGCTTCTCCCTCTCCCACTCCCCCTGCTTGTGTTCCCTCTCTCTCTGTCTCTCTCTGACTCTGTCAAACAAATAAATAAAATCTTTTTAAAAAAAATAAAAAGACGAATCATGGAGCTAAATGTGTTTAGGGCTGCAAACACTGAGACATCAGGAAGCATTTAATACAACACAAAGAAAGCTTATTGACAGATTCAGCCAAGAAACATAATGGTGGTTCTTCTGCTATAAAAGCAGTCTTTGTTTGACATTAAGATTAGTCACAGCTTTGAAAATTTGACAATGAGTTGAAGGTCTTTTAGGGATTCCCTAAGTCCCTGTATTTGTGTATGCATAAGTAAAAAGTTAAAAAAAAAAAACAACCCTTTCTCTTTCTCTATAGACAAATATAATCTTGGGTTAACTCTAGCTCTGTTCCTTGGAAACCTGAAAAAGGTAAAGTATTAGCTTTGTTGGGTTACCAGATTATACTGCTCAGGGCAAAAATGACCTGTAATTGCAAATCTTCATCTGCATTGGGAGAGCTATGAGTAATTCCTAAACCAAGGGTGACATGTAGAGTTAAAGAAGAGTATTCGCCATTTTTGGAGTCTTGAATCAACTGGATTTTGATATTGTTTGAGATTTCTCAAATTATATGGGTAATTGTTTGGAGGGTTAATTGGGGAAAAAATTAAGGGTATATCATACTCCAGATTTCCCTGAGTGTGTTTTTTTGTAACTAAGTATGTCCCTTGCTGGGACCCCTGGAAGTTATGCCGTGGGACTACTAGAAGAAATCTAAGTTTCTATTTGAGACATGAGCATCTAAACCAGGCTAGCCCCTACGCTTACCCTTGTGATCTCGTTCCCTTGCACCTGTGCTGTCACTTGGGAAGCAGGATTCAGAGACTAGCCCCTGGACTGATATATGAACTACTGTGTGGACTCCTGCTGAAGACACACACTTGATACCACTTTGCTGGCACACTGTGTTTTCTGGCCTGTGTCCTTCTATGTAAAACCAATGGCAAGCATGGACTGTTTTAGTCACGTGAATGTGAGATGTCTAATTGAGCAAAGGGCAACAAGGTGGGTGTGGCACCATGAGCATGAAACAAGGGCAGGATGCATTCCCCAAAATGGATACTCACATGCACATCTGGAATTGGCTTGGTGAAGAGAGAGACAACCACGATGACGATGATAGAAATGACAAAGAGGATGATGGCAAAGTACAGGTAGTGCACACCACAGATAATCGTGGGACAGTTGCTGGGCTGCATGCAGCTCCCAGTTCCATAGGCAAATTCAGTCAACATACGGGACACCCCAATCAGAAATCCTACGATCAATCCCCAAAAGGCTCCCTGTGAAAGAAAACCCTGGGTTAATTAACACCAAACACACAAAACAGCAGGGCATTCCTGGGAGACAGAGGCAAAGGAATAAAAATGAGACAAATGATAGCTTCAGGCTTTTGAAGCCAGGACACTGGCGTTCAGAATATGGCTTAGGAGTGCGATGTCAGGCCCAAGCCTTCAAAGGGTGTGTTTATCATGTTTCAGTGACATGATTTTACCTGGGTCATAAAACAAGATTCATAGTATAATAGGGTACAGTGCCTAATAACTGGAGTCGAGTGTCAACCCAAAGTCTTAATTCCAAAAATTCATTTTTAATTTTAAAAATAATTTGAATCTCCTCCTGTAGCTACTATCACCATCAGCCTCCAGATTGAGGCACATTCAGAGGTAATGTAATTACTCGTGAAGTAAGCTGTTTCCTTGAAGACATTGAAAAACAAACTGGGACTTTTGGAGATGGAAGAGAAAGGAATGTTTCCACCAAGATATAAATACTACTTTCATCACTAGCCCCTTTTATAGATCCAAAGTCACTGTTTTTAATTAGAGAACATAAAATTATACTATGTGTCTTTATATTAAGTTTTGGGTTTGCATATTAGAAATATGGAAAGCCTATAAGAGACAATACCGGGGTACAATTTTTCAGAGATTTTTTTAACCTTTTCCTTTCCTTTCCTTTCCTTTCCTTTCCTTTCCCTTCCCTTCCTTCCTTCTTGCTTCCTTTTTGGTCAGTTCTCACCTAGAGAACCAGGTCTGACCACATTTTAAAAGGACCAGTGACAAAGTACAGTGAGCTCATAGAAGGGTGGGAAAAAAGAGCCTTCACGTCAAGTGTTGATCCTTGAACTTTCCTAGCCTTGGGTAACCCTGCACTTTAAATCCCAGGTGTACTCCATTATTGTCATGTGTATTTATGTCCTAGGTCTTTGCACAGGTCACTGTCTATCCAGGAGAGCACAATCTCTTCCCTTCCAGGTAACCTTGTTCTAACTTCAATGTCCCATCATCTTCCCAAGACAGAATTGGGTGGGACCAACCGCTTTGCTGTGACTGCACTGTAGACACACCTCCATGCCAGCACCAGTCCATTGCTATGGAATCACTCAGTCACTTCTCTGTCTCTCCATGTGAACTGGGAATTTGCTCAGGGAAGAAACTAGGATTTATTCCCTTTGTGTTGCCAGTACCTAGCCCTATGTCTGGCATACGGAAGTATCTGATAGATAAATAGATGATAGATAGATAGATAGATAGATAATAGATAAGGAAAAAATGTTCCCCATTCATTCCCCATACACTTATTCATTCAAAAAATTATTTTTTTTACTTTAGTTTGTATGAATAGTATTGATAAAATCTGCTATAAAACTTTCCTTCTTTTTTGGTTTTTTGTTTTGTTTTTTCTTTTTTTCTTCTTCTTCTTTTCTTTATTTAAATTCAATTAGCAGGATGTCTGGGTGGCTCAGTTGGTTAAGCATCTGCCTTTGGCTCAGGTCATGATCCCAGGGTCCTGGGACTGAGTCCTGCATGGGGCTCCTCGCTCAGCAGGGAGCCTGCTTCTCTGCCTGCCTATTCTTCCTGCTCTGCCTGCCACTCCCCTTGCTTGTGATCTCGCTCTCTCTCTCTCTGACAAATAAATAAATAAAAACCTTTAAAATAAATAAATAAATTCAATTAGCCAACACATAGTCCTTCTCTTTTGGCAATTAGCCTCTTCCTGTTCCTTTAATCTTTTTCTCAAGAGGCTCTTGAAAAATCTGGGAAATTTTGACATTTTCCTCAAGCCTTAGAGTCATCCCATACCAAACACAATCGCTGACCAGTCCGGAGAATCACTTTGCAGTCTCCACGTGCTACTCTCCAGAGACTCTAGCAATGGCTTCGCACCCTCAGCCCTGTGACATTCGGGCTGGATAATTCTTTTGGGGGTGGGGGTGAATGTGGGGGAAGCTGTCTTGTGCATTGTAGAATATTTAACAGCATCCCTGGCCTCCACCCACTAGATACTAATAGAATTTTCTGAATCATAGCAATCAAAAATGTTGCCAGACATCGCCAAAAGTCCCCTGGGGGAAGGGCAAAATCAGCCCCAGTCGAGAACCACTACACTCTATCCCAATTCATAGCCTTATTTTTTTGAATGCCACAGTTCTTTGTTGAATTGAATCTGTTTTTAGTCCACAGCAATACCCAGCTGGGCTTTAGCCACACTTCACTAACTTGTATTTTAGAAATCTCTCAGCTTCTGCCAATCCCTATTGAAATATATCCTAAGAGTGTACCCATTTCTCTAACCTGTCATGATCACTTGCAGGTTTAATTCTGATCTCTCAAGGGTATTTATCTGTGCATGCAATTTTGTGTTACCAGCAAATCTGGACTATGTTCCTAACGGCAAATGTTAAATGAAGAAAAGTACATGTAATTTTGCATTTCAAAGCTGGATCACTCCAGTGAGGTGTTTCCGGAGCATATATTTATTTCTGTCCTATTGGGAGAAAGGGGTTGTCTCTACCCAAAAATATGTCACCATTTATACTGCTTCGGACAATAAGCTACATGGTCAGCACCCCCACTCCATCCCAGCCTTCCCTGGTGTATAGATGGTTTGATAGAGACAGGGAACACCCTACTCAGAAGGCATATCCAAAGGCATCCTTTTCATGGTGCTTCAAAACCTATAACAGCACCCCAGTGAAAACCCAAACTCTTTAGCCTGGCTTTCAAAGGAGCCATTCCTAATTTAACTTTAACCTGCCTTTCTATCATGTCTTCCATTATCCATACACACAAACTCCCTCTGGAGCCAGATGAGATGCCTCTCGAGCCCCGCATCCTCACCCTTATCCTTGCCCTTCTGCCTCCAAGTTCTGGTGCTGTTCTCTGCTTTGAATGCCCTCTCTTCCCTCTCAGTTTCAGCCTGTGAATCCTTTCTGTGAATCCTCCTCATGTTCTGTGCTGCCTTTTATCCCTCAATTATTATCTACCTTATGTTGTTTTGCATATAAATTGCTTGAGCACTAGGGCATCATCCTTCACTGGGCCTGGAGAGGTACTGGCTGGAAAGCCAAGCTCACTGCAGAACCACTGGAGGGAGCCTGTGTTAGGACTCACTCTGGAGCTGCTCACCCAGGGGTTACAAACTTCCTGGCTTGTGCCATGTTATCAGGTCAAAATCACCCAGATTGGATGGAAAATGTATATCATTAGTTGGGAATGAGTTCGGAACCTGCAGCAAGGAGCAGAGGGGGATCCAAAAGAATGTGAACCCAGAAGAGTCCCTGAAGGCTTTCCCATACAAACCTTCAGCGGCACATCTATTCCTGCTTGAGATCTCTGAGAAACAGAATCCCTCCCGTACAGAATACGCAGCTCCAGGTGGGAATTTCTGTGTCAGGGTGGCTCTTCAGGACATGCATAAATGATACCTACCGGCTCGCTGACTCTCTTCCAGAAAATAGCAAGCAGGAAGACAGCTGCAATGGGTGGTCCCAAGTAACTGGTAATAGACTGGATGTAATCGAAGAGCTGCCCACTTTGTGCTGACTGCACAATGGGCACCCAGGCAATGCTGATGCCTATCAGCACCAGGATGAACAACCTGAAATCAAAGCCCCCCAATACAGTGTCAATAAATGGCTCTATATGAATAAATATGTATTACTATGTGTCAGATGTGTGTGTGTATAATATATATATGTGTGTGTATATATATATAAATAAATATATATTTATATGTATGTGTATAATTTCATTTATTATATATTATATATACATGTTATGTGTGTGTGTGTGTGTAATATTACCACAGCAAGGAAAAATAATTAGCAAATTTATTCTTGAGGCTTTTGCTCCCTCTGTATTCTGCCTCTTTGAGAAAGTCATCTGTACCTGTGAATAAGTGAAATGCACTTGACTAACCTAAACCAGTCACTGCCATAAGAGAGTCACAGTTTGACAAGCAGCAGAGTGTAGGAACAAGGGTATGGATTTGGGAGCCAAAGAGTCCTGGATTCAAATTTTTCTTTTCTCTGTGCGACATAGGACACCTTGCTTAACCTCTCTGAGTCTCAATTTCTCCATCTGTAAATTGGGAATAATATGACTGACCTTGCAATTTTGGAATAAGGATCAGCTATAGTAAAACACTTAGCAACCAGTATGTACTCAACAGATAGTAAAAGCCATAATTTTTATTTTATTTTCTTCTCCTCCTCCTTCTCCTTCTCCTCCTCTTCTTCATAATAAAGTGAAAACCACAATCAAAAACAGTTTATAAAGGAACAGTCTAGAAAGAAAGGGATACTACCAAGTATTTCCAGCTTTCCTCTTAAATTTCACTTCAAGTCTTGAAGAGATTAGAGGGTTCCCTTAAAACCTCCTCTTACTTGTGCTCCTGATTTAATTAG
This sequence comes from Ailuropoda melanoleuca, assembly GCF_002007445.2. NCBI lineage: Eukaryota > Metazoa > Chordata > Mammalia > Carnivora > Ursidae > Ailuropoda > Ailuropoda melanoleuca. The sequence goes on from NC_048229.1 coordinate 18,008,212, forward strand.
AAAGAAGGCTATGATTCCCTTACCTCACATGAATTTAAGGCAAAGGAGTCTTAAACTAATCTTTGCAAAGCAGTGTTTTCACTCATATATTTCTCCCTCTGGAATGCCCTTCCCACTGTCCCCATTTACCCAAATCCTACCCACCAATTTGGCCTCAGCTCGGGCCTCCCTCTTCGAGGAGCTTTCCCCAACTACTGCATGCCATGCTCACCTCTCCCTTCTTTGAGCCCTTGTTTGCTCTTATAGTCCCCCTAGCAAAGTCTGGGATTGTTTCCTGTAAGCTCATCTAGGGCAGGGATAAGATCCAAGGGCAGCAGTCATGGGATGTACAAACGTGTGAGTCCCAACAATCTCAGAGCCAAGGGGACCAGACCTGAGCAAAGCAACAAAATGGTTCTCTTCTCACGCTGCGTCTCGAGCCTTATAGATAAAAGGGGAAAAAGGGTAGAGTCCTTTCTAAGGGAAAAACCAGTCAGGGTGATGGTGCTGCTTTCTCTGAAGCAAAGTAGTAGACTCAGGCCTGGTCAGATCTCCCCTGGGTGCCAGGTGTCTCATCACCTGACAGTGGCCTGTCAGTTTCCTTTTCCTTCCTTTGCCCTAATCTTATTGATGAGACCTATGAGGTGGCAGCCCCTACGCCTCCCTCACTCACTGTGAAACTTTCCCTTGACTGACATCACAGGGACTTGGTCCCCCTGCTCTGAGGAACTGACCTGCCGTAGCCTCACAAAGAGACATAGCAGAGGTTTAGTTAGTCCTCTATCCAAAGGATCTGCTCTATGGATAGTCAAGATTAGGAGCACCTCTGACCCATGTATCAACCCTTCTGGCTTTCAGTATTCTGTTGTGTCCATTATCCCATTTGGCAATAACAAATGCACATATAACATGGTGTTTTAGACTTTACAGAACACGTTCTCAAGCACAGTGTCACTTGATCCTCACAATGGTCATGCAAAATGTTGCAGCAAAGGGTCAAGGCATCAGGGGCATTGGGCCTTGAAGATGACCCATGTGAAGAGCTACAGTGCAGAGGGCTGAGAAGGGTCTCATGGGGCAGTATAAAGGACCTTGGACAAAGACTCACTTGGCCTGAGTTCCAGTACTGGCTCTGCCACTGTCCAGACTACCTGGATTTAGGGAAGACGAGGCTCCTTTTGGGTGCCTGGGTGGCTCAGTTGGTTAAGTGTCTGCCTTCAGCTCAGGTCATGATCCCAGAGTCCTGGGATCGAGCCCCACATCAGGCTCCCTGCTCCGTGAGGAGTGTGCTTCTCCCTCTGCCTTCCTCTCTCCCTCATGAATAAATAAAGAAAATATTAAAAAGAAAAAAGATGAGCCTCCTTTTGCCTGTTAATAAACTGACGGAAGATCGGTAGGAGAAGGAGGGGAAGAATGAAGGGGGGGTAAACAGAAGGGGGAATGAACCACGAGAGACTATGGACTCTGGGAAACAAACTGAGGGCCTCAGAGGGGAGTGGGGTTGGGGATTGGGATAGGCCAGTGATGGGTATTAAGGAGGGAACATATTGCATGGAGCACTGGGTGTTATACGCAAACAATGAATCATGGAACACTACATCAAAAACGAAGGATGTACTGTATGGTGACTAACAAAACATAATAAAAATTATTATTAAAAAAATAAAATAAACTGAGGGTTAGATTATTTATGATGTCATATCTTAGTCCAGACAGGCATTGTTTGATGATCTTCAATTTAAAGTTAAATGCCACTGAAGTGCAAATATAACTAGCCACAGAGGTTACTCCCATTCTACCCAGGCATCTATCAGTCTTCTCTACCTTGAGGGGTAGCACAGATCATTCAAGGTTTCATGGTGGGTGGCAAGGAGAAGCTGCACTTACCTTCCTGCAATCATGAGCTCTTTCTCAGATGCTTTCTTCCGGATCTTGGTGTAGATGTCCATGGTGAAGAGGGTGCTGGCACTATTGAAGATGGAGGTTAAGGAACTCATGAGAGAGGCCAACATGACCGACAGCATCAGGCCTCGCAGTCCTGAAAGAGAAGGAGGTTCTGAGTGGCACACACAGTGAGTTAGCTCTTTTGTACTTGGAAATTGTGAGTACTCAAGGTTTGTTTGCCTTCTGAAACCATGCCAAGTTCTCCAACTTCTCTCTCCAGAAAGACTAGATATTTCAAGGAATGGACTGTGGCTTTAAATTATATTGTAAGCCCAGAGCAGTCAACAAAGAGATAAGGACAAAATATATATGAGGTAAATACTTTGCAAATGAACGATGATGATGATGGTGGTGGTGGTGGTGATGGGGTGATGGTGGTGATGATGTGTGTGTGATTCCATCTAAGAGGAGTTTTATAACGTCTTCTACTTAAAAAATTCATGGTATAGCAGAAAGATTCAAGCTAGGATTCAAAAGATGAGATTTTCAAAAAAGTGAAAAGTCGATAGAATGGAAGGAAATACTTGCAGTTCATATATCTATTCAGGGTCTAGTATGCAGAATATATAAAGAACATATATAACTGAATAATAAAAAAGATAAATAATCCAATTAAAAAGAGGCAAAGAACTTGAATTGAAACTTCTCCAAAGAAGATAAACAAGTGGCTAAATCACATGAAAAGATGCTCAACACCAGGCAGATTCAAACCAAAACCACAATAAAATACTACTGTATACCCACGAGGGTGTCAATAATGAAAAAAGAAAAAAAAGAAAGAAAGAAAGAAAGAAAGAAAGAAAGAAAGAAAGAAAGAAAAAATAACAACAAGTGTGGGTGAAGATGTGGAGAAATAGAAACTCTCATACATTGTCAGCAGTAATGCAAAAAGGCACTGCCACTGTGGCAAATAGTCTAGCAGTTTCTCAAATTAAACATGCAGTTACCATGTGACCCATTAATTTCACTCCTAGGTACCTGCTCAAAAGAAATAAAAACATGTATTCACATAAAAACTTGAACATGAGGGGTGCCTGGATGGCTCAGTTGGTTGAGCATCTGACTCTTGATTTTGGCTCAGGTCATGATCCCAGAGTCATGAGATTGAGCCCGTCATTGGGCTCTGTGCTCAGTGGGGAGTTGGATATCTCCCTCTAAAATAAATAAATAAATGTTTTTTTAAAAATCTCAAACATTAATGTTCATAGTAGTATTATTTATAATAGCCAAAAAGTAGAAACAACACAATGTCCACCAACTGATAAATGCATAAACAAAGTGATATATCCATGCAATGGAATATTATTTATCAATAAAATAGGATGAAGTACTAATGCATGCTACAATGTGGATAAACCTTGAAAACATTCTGCTAAGTGAAATAAGCCAGACACAAAGGACAACTATTGTATAATCCCATTTATGTTAAATGCTCAGAGTAAGCAAATCCATAGAGACAGGGAGTAGATCAAGGGTTGCCTAGGGCTAAGGGGGATGGGGTAAAAAATGGGATGATTGTTAATGGGTACAGGATTTCTTTTGGAGATGATAAAAGTTTTCTAAAATCATGGTGATGGTTGCACACTTCTGAGTATAATAACAAATAATTGAATTGTATGTATGAATCATATGCATGTGAATTATAGCTCAATAAAGTTGTCAGTAGAAAAAAACTCTGACCCTAAGCAGGTTATGCCAACCCCTAGGCCTCATCTCTTGGTGTGTTGAATGGGGATAATACTACACCCGTCCAAATCAGAATAAGGGATTGTTCTTTTAAAATTTCTCCCATGGCCAGCATGGTTGACTATAACCTCTATTACTTCTTCCATACCAAGGAGAGCATAAAGTTGTCCCTGCTAGGCTGGAAGGCCAGGTCATGCTGAGGGCCCATCATGGAGAGTAGTCTTAGAAGTAAAAGTAACCTTAGGGGTCACGTAGGCTTACCATCCATAGAATCCCTTCTTTTGCCCAAATACTCCGGCAATGGGAAATCCAGAACCACGCAGGGAGTCTGCTCCCTCATGGACAGTCCTAACTAGGCTGATATCTGCCTCTTAATAGCCTCAGACACAGTCCTTATGCTACCCAATAGAAGAGGTCTCACTGTTCACCCACTTTACCATTTTTCATATATTCAAAGATAATTCATGTCCTCTTGAACTCTCTCTTCTCTACACTAAAGACCCTCAGTTTCTTACAATATTCTTTATAACTGGGTTTGGGAGACCCAAATATACAGAACTCTACATATTACCTCTATTAAACTTTAGCTTATTAGATTTGAGTCAACATTCCCACCTGTTGAGATCTTTTTGGAACATGATTCTATCATTCCTCTAGGTTTTGTATCTGTAAATAATTTTATAGTTTTGTTTTCATCTACAGCCTTGCAAGAAGAAAAATAAAGGCTGCCTGCTTCAATTATTTTGTCATTTGTTGGGGATTTTTTAATGGTTCCTCCTGAGTTTGTACCACATAGACCATAGACTATTGGAGCTATAGAAGGACTTATAAAGATCCTCTAGTCCAGGGGCACCCGGGTGGCTCAGTTGGTTGGGTGTCTGCCTTCACCTCAGGTCATGATCCCAGGGTCCTGGGATCAAGGCCACATGGGGCTCTCTGCTCAGCAGGGAGCCTGCTTGTCCCTCTCCCTCTGCCTGCCTCTCTGCCTACTTGTGATCTCTCTCTCTCTCTGTCAAATAAATAAATAAATAAATCTTAAAAAAAAAAAAAAGATCCTCTAGTCCAGTTCCCTCACTTTTCAGTTGGCAAAACAGAGGTCCATTTCAAGGAGTTAGTAGGTAGGGCTTCGAGCCCTAGCTCTGACATTTGTTCAGGGTACTTCAGTTAATTGTAAAGCGGGGATAAACTCTCCCCTTTGTACTACACTCCTATCAAACTCTCTCATTCACTCGATAAGTATTTGTTCAACATAATTTTACAGTGGCTCTGGCAAGAAATAATGGTATATCAGTGTAGGGTGATAGAGGTAAAAATAGAAAGAGATAGATGAATATAAGAGATATTTAGGAGGCAAAAGGGACAGAATTTAGTGATAGATTGGTGGGGCAACATTTACTAACCAAGTGGAAGAGGCTGAATCTTCAAATGAGACAAAAAGCAGCCTAAAGGATGGAGATTAAAAAAGACAAATAGGAGAGTATAGTATTATGGAATCCAAGAGAAGAGATAACTAAAGAAAGATGAGTGATCAGTAATAATGAATGCTACTGAGGGGTCAAGTAAGATGAGGAAGGGAAAATATCAATTCAATCTAGCACGGAGAGTCATCAGAAAATTGAGTGTTTACAGAAGTCAGATTCCACCTGAAGGTGAGGGAATGGCAATGGTACATGTAAACATAGCATTTTGTTGTCTTGCATGTCATGCATCTTTCTGTCATGCACAGTTCACTCTAGCACAGTGTTCAGAGCTACAGTTCTCACCCACGATCTGCCCTTCTAAAGAAATAATATAAACAGGGACAACTGGCTGGCTCTGGGTGGAGCACGCAACTCTTGATCTCAGGGTTGTGAATTCAAGCCCCACTATGGGTGCAGAAATTACTTTTTAAAAAAATTTTTAGGGGAACCTGGGTGTCTCAGTTGATTTCTTGGTTTTCTTTCTCTTTTTTTTGTATTTATTTATTTTTTTATAATTTTTATTTTGTTATATTAGTGACCATACAGTACATCTCCCAGTTTTTGATGCAATGTTCCATGATTCATTATTTGCGTATAACACCCAGTGCACCATGCAATACGTGCCCTCCTTACTACCCATTACCAGCCTATCCCAATTCCCCACCCCCCTCCCCTCTGAAACCCTCAGTTTGTTTCCCAGAGTCCACAGTCTCTCATGGTTCATTCCCTCTTCTGTTTACCCCCCCTTCATTCTTCCCTTCCTTCTCCTACTGATCTTCCTGTATGATTTTTTAATAATAATATTTTTTATTATATTATGTTAGTCACCATACAGTACATCCCTGGTTTTTGATGTAAAGTTCCATGATTCATTATTTGCTTATAACACCCCGTGCACCATGCAATACATGCCCCTCCTTACTACCCATCACCAGCCTATCCCA
>NC_048229.1:18014371-18099717 GCF_002007445.2 Ailuropoda melanoleuca
TATTTATTTATTCGACAGAGATAGAGACAGCCAGTGAGAGAGGGAACACAAGCAGGGGGAGTGGGAGAGGAAGAAGCAGGCTCATAGCAGAGGAGCCTGATGTGGGGCTCGATCCCACAACGCCGGGATCACGCCCTGAGCTGAAGGCAGATGCTTAACCGCTGTGCCACCCAGGCGCCCCCCTTTCTTGATTTCTTGGTTTTGCCTCAGGTCATGATCTCAGGGTCCTGGGATGAAGCCCAGCCTCATTCTATGCGCTCAGCAGGGAGTCTGCTTCAAGATTGTCTCTCTCTCTCTCTGCCCCTCCCCACTCACTCATGCTCTCTCTCTCTCTCTCTCTCTCTCTCTCTCTGAAATAAATAAGTAGGGATGCCTGGGTGGTTTATTCTATTAAGCACCTGCCTTCAACTCAGGTCGTGATCCCAGGGTCCTGGGATTGAGTCCCACATCGGGCTCCTTGCTCAGCGGAGAGCCTGCTTCTCCCTCTGCCTGCTGTTCCCCCTGCTTGTGCTCTCTCTCTCTCTGACAAGTAAATGAAATCTTTTTTAAAAAATAAATAAATAAAAATAAAATAAATAAGTAAATCATTTAAAAAATTTTTAATCTCAAAAAAAGAGAAAGAGAAATAACATAAACACTCCCACATAGTTCAGTGTAATCCAAACCAGAACTCCAAAGAACCATCCATGTGACTCTTCTAATTGCAACCTTAATTAATAAGCAGCCCGGCTCAGTGGAATAGCTAATGATTACCCCCATTTTTATAGAATTTGAATGCAAAAGGTTTGCCCAAGGTCACACATCCAGTTTGTGGTTTTAAAAAAAAAATCTTGGATTCCAGCCTCGAGCACAGTTAAACAAGCCAGACACTGAGGTGCTGTGTGGCCTCGGAAAAAATCATTTTCCTTCTGTAGGTCTCAGTTTCCCTAACTATAAAATGAAGAGGTTTGACTAGATGGTCTCTAGGTTTCCTCTCAATGATAAAATTTTATAAGTTTATTGTAAATTTTCCTGATCAATACCTTTGAATTTTTAGTCTCCTGAGACCCCCTAACCTAATGAAGTTTGCACTCTTTGATCCAGAATTAGATTTTTCTTCAACATGAAACATAAATGGTAGCCCAACAGGCCCACCCCAAAACTCTATTCTGGACTCCAAGTATTCAATCGCCCAGTATAACACATTCTCTGTAATGAGAAGTTCCCTTGTCACCCATGCATTTACTGCCTCAGACTTCCTCATTCTACAGCTAAAACTGTTCTGCACTTCCCTCCAGGTTTTCCCTTGGAATATCAATTCATTCTCAAGGAAAAACTCCACATAGTTCAAGCTTTCATGTTAATGTCTGTTGGAAAGTTCCAAAAGATCTTCTAGATGAGCATGGAAAGGTTGTGTTTTTCACTAGCACATTTTCAGATCACCTCTTTTCCACACCTGACTGATGAACACATGCTAAGCCTCATAGAGTGCAACCAAATCATATGTCTCTTTTCCACTGAGGGAAAACATGTTCAAAAACTGAGAACACCAGAGGGAAGCCTTCCCTACTGGGCCCCCAGGCTCAGAAATGGCTTTTCCCCAGAGGGCCACACAAATCTACATAAAGTGGAAGCCAAATCAGCCTCCAAAGAAAGACTTTGCCAGCAGGATGACTCTCACCATTGGGCATGAGCTCCACCACCAAGGTTGGGTAAGCGATGTTGGTACAGCCAACTTCAGTACCACAATATTTCTTACATTCCGAGGGGACGGTGCAGGCAACTTTGTCTGGGGAAAGATGAAGAGCCATGTCAGCAAGAAGACATCAGGGAAATATTTCCAAGATTCACTTTCTTAAAATAAGGCTTCATACAGGACATTCCTTCCCAAGACCCTGAATTGGTTCCACAGAAAGTGCAGCTCCAAGCTGAGCCCTACCATGCCATGCCCCTACCCTGCTGGTATGACCATCTCCAAGATCTGACTGGGGAGAAAAGTGTTCTAGTCAGAGGAGGGGGGAAGTAAAGCAATGCTCAGTGTGGGAAGAGAGGGGGCACAGTCTTTAGACTTTAGCTAGGCCTCCCTTCAGCATAACAGTGACTATTGTATTGTTTCTCCTGAAGATCATGGTGACCTGTGGCTCCTAATTTTGAGGTTTATTTCCAGCAGCAATTCTGTAAATAGGATTTAGCACCCAGATGACTGAGGGACTTCGCCAGTGGAAGGGCTATTGGGTAGTACTTCCAAAATGTGAAAAAATCTGGGGTAGAGAAAGACAAGAAATAGCCTGAGAGGGGAAGGGGAAATGATCTAGAGACTTGGAGAAAATTCCAGTAACTTCTTTAGAATTAAGTCAACAAACATTTATTAGGTACCTACTAGAGATATATCATTTAGTGCTGTTCCATAGAGCGCTGATTCATGATAGCACTATCTCAAATAATTTTATGTGTGTTGTACCCATTACAACATAAATTATTCAGTTAGGAATATTTTTCTCAAGACAGATGAGCCAGTATGGGAGTGTAAGAGACCTATTAGGAACACTGTTAACCGCCAATGGCAGCAAGTGCCCCCAGACTACCTTGTCTTCATTTTGGGAGCTCACCAAAGTTTCACTCCCTGGTGCTCTTTTTTGCCATTATTTCATATTCCAGGAAACAGTTTTGACCTATGATGGCTGACCCAAAAAATGCAGCTGGCAATGCTGGAGAAGCCACAAAAGAGTCAAAAATACTCTATTACCCTAGATAGTAAGGCTCTTCAAAGAAATGGCCCAAGAAACAGGGCTCTGAGAATCAAGCAATTAGAGACTGGCCAGTGTCCTTTGACATTAAAGACGTCGTACACACTACCACAGCCTGAGGAAGACTGAGCAAAAAGTTAGCAAATATGAGTTGGAAGAAGCTACAGGTGGAGATGTATCGTGACTTCAGAGAATTTGCAAAAGGGGAGAAAGTAATTGTCAATGTGAGGAACCAGGGAAGAGAGCCCCACAGATTCTGTGACTTCAAGTTTTTCACTACATAAAGGGGGAACAATAATGCTTGGTAACTGTGGCAAGAAAAAAGAGGGCAGAAGAGGAAGAGGAGGGAGCTACAGGGCTTTAGAAGTGACACAGAGCCAGGAAAGTGGGAGAGAGTGGCTGCCGAGTCCAGCGAAAGGCATCACCTGTGTACAGGATGCGGCTGGTCATTCCTGTCATCACCATGAGGAACATGGGCAGCAGCTTCATGTACCCACACAGGATACAGCCAGCCTTCACATGAGACATGTTTTTGGCTGAGAGGCAGCGTTGCACAATGACCTGCCAGGAAAAGCCAGTAAGAGAGGGGTGCAGGCCAGAGACCTCTTAATGCCCTCTGGCTATCCTCAGTTCCCCTCCCACATGTCCTTGGTTCTTGGCCTGGCCTTAGTGATCCCCTTGTCACTAAGGCTCAGTGACCCCAGACCATATGAGCCCTGCCCTACCATACCCAACACCACAAGCCACAGACAGACAGAAGTCCCGGTAGAGACCTGGGGAACACCCCATCCACCTCACACATCCAGCATGGGTACCTGATCTGTGCACCAGTACCAAAGGGCAAGGATGGACAACCCAAAGATGAGTCCAGGCCAGGGCAGGTCCCCTTTGATGGGATCTCGGAAGATGTGGAAGGAGTCAGCTCTTGGTGTATAGCACTTTTGGTCGATGGTGGTGTTTCCATCAGTAATCACACTTGGAATGGCGTTCATGTACTTTGTCATGAAGGCGTCATACCCTCCCACTTCATAAAAAGCTGGAAAACATCAGCAACAAACACCCTAAAGCTCTCAACTCTTCACTCTGGTTTCTTCCTGCGGATGCCTGAGAAACCACCCTCACCGTGTGGCCTTAGGCAAGTTACTTTCCTATTCTGGGCCTCAGCTTTCTCATCCATGGAATGGGATTATTAACCCTGCCCAGCCTCCGGGGGTGGGGGTGGTGACTGTGAGGGTCTAAAGCAATAACCTGTGAAAGTATTTCAACCATAACCTTTTTAAAAAGGGAAAGTATTTGAATTACTAAAAGAAAGACCTTGGTTTTGAAGATTCAGAGACGTTTTTCCCCCTCACCCTTCACTGTCAGCAGCAGCCTTTAAAATCCTACACAGAGACCTAGAGACCCACAGACTCAGCCATACCAGCCCTGGTCACAGCAGCATGGTAGTATGGACAGAGAAAGGGTCAGGAGTCTGGAGCCCTGCCGCCGCTTTGCTGCATGTCCTTGAATAAGGCATTCCAGCCTCTGTCCTGCAGACCCCACCACCACCACCATCACCACTGGGGAAAACCAAATGGAAGCTCTTGGAAACAGAGAATAGAGAGTAGGTAAGAGGCTTCACAGGACCCACAGAGAGTATGGGCCCCCTTAAAAGACAAAATGCAATTTATACTCTCCCATAACAAGTACCTCTAGATCTAGGGTCTCCAGTCTTGTCTTTAGGATCTTACAGACAAACAAAATTTCAAAATTGGGGTCAGGGGCCCATATAGACTGGCTAATTTTTTAAATTTTGTCAAACAAGGACATAAACAAGAAAACGATCATTTACTATCATCAATTCATAAAATAAAGGACATTTAGCATCAAATATAGAAAAGATTAATCTGAGGTTTAAGACACAACATTGAATATATTTAGCCTGATGGATATTTAGATATATCCCTTTTTTTTGTCCAGTTTCTCTGTGGAGAGCAGACCATGTCATCAGAAGTGCACAATGAGGACTACTGGCTCAGTCCATCTAGAGAGGGCATCAGGGACTAGGTATTGCCTGGTTCAGGCCCAGCCTGAGATCTCCAGAGCTGAAGAAGGTTCCCCTGTACACCCACTATGGTTGCAAATCCAGGCTGGACCACTCCCCTGGGGAGGGCAGAGGATACCCAGCTCACTGCCTGGGCAAGCAACAGGCAGGGAGGCTATATTTGCTTTTTTTCTCCCTAGGCCTCTTGCTCTGCCTCCCTGTCTCCTCAGCCTGCCCCAGCCCCACTTACCATACCCAGTCAGGATACAAGACCCCACCAGCATGATCGCCGTCTGCAAAGTGTCCGTGTAAATCACAGCCGCCAGGCCCCCTAAACAGGCAAAGGAAATAACATGTGACCTCAGGTAGGAGGACCACCTGTCTGTGTGGTCCAGCCTACCTCTTTTGCCCACCCTCTGCCCCTCTCCCTCTGCACATCCTCTGAGCACATCCTTCAGTCACCTGCCTGCCTCTCCTTCCTTCCCTCCATTGTCTTGTTACAGCAATCTACTACCCAACATGTTCCCACACCACAGAAATGCTTGGAAGACCTTGGAAACAGAAGAATGTTTCTCCCTGTTTGAGGAGGAAGAGTTTGATGTGGCTGAAGGCAGAAGATGGTGCAAAGGAGACTCTATGGTAAGAACTTTCTCCCACAAACAAAGGCATGGAAAAACAAAGAGTCAACACCTCTACAAGGTGTTTGGATGTTACCGAATCCACACATTTTGAAGGGTTACTTCCATGCATGTCTGCTCTCTCTTTACTTAGACCATCTTAGTAACTTCTTGTCCCCAGAGCTTGGGGCTACAGCTGTGCAGCAAATTCCATTGCTGACCCTGGTCCCCCTATCAGGAACAGAGTAACACCTCTGCAAAGGTGCCCCCAACTGCTATTCCTGTCACCAGCTTCTCCAGTCACCTCTTGAGTCTTCCTCTAAAATCTCTTTTTTGTGTCACTCCCTCCCTTTCCACCTACAGTGCCTCCTAGCACCTCTCACATCAAATCCAAGGCCTCCTTCTGGCTTCTAAATCCCCTGCACTGTGACCTCTTTTGATCTATCAGGACTTATCGCTCCACACACACCTCAAATACCTCCCATTGACCACAATTCTCCAGCCAAACGCACCAGCTTGCTCACCCTGCCCCAGCCCCATGTCATGCCCATTCCTGCACCTGGCATTCCCTCTTTGGTTCTCCCAACTCAGCCAACTTCTATCCACAACCTGGAAGGCCAGTCCCTGCCCCACTTCCTAGAAGAAGCTACACTGACTATCCCAGCCAACATTGGAGTTTCTGTGGCCCACACCTAACTTGTCAGGGTCTGAGCATTGGGACTAAGCAAACACTCCATCCTAAAACTGTTTCTTGGGTGTATCTCTCCTCCTCAAGAGGAGAAGCTATGTCTCCTACTTCCTCCTCCTTTCCTGGGCTTCAGCTGAGTCTTTTGCATGGACTCACCTGTGATTGTGTAAAGGCCCGTGATTGCCAGTAAGAGAAAGATGGCCAGGTACAGATCCAGGCCCACGGCCATGTTGATAAATATGGCCCCAGAGAAGATGTCTGCCTGGAAGAAGAGAAGAGGCAGAGTTAGGGGTGAAGGAGGCCAGCTGGCTGCAGGCTACACCCAGGGCCTGGCTGAGCCACTTTAGCTGCAGAGACAAGGAGGCAAACTTGGAGGGGGTAGCAGAAGGTGTCTCCTGAGTAATGTCAATGCCTGTGATTTCTGGGCCCAGTGATGACCCCCAACCTGCTTGCCCTTTGGCTAAAATTCCCCAATTAAAAGTTCATATTTTTATCCCTGGGTAAGAATATGAAAGACAAGTACTGCACAATTCCACATATATGAGGTATCTAAAACACTCAAATTTGTATAATCAAAGACTATAATGGTGATTATCAGGGACTGAGAGAAGAAGGAAATGGGAAATTATTTATCAACAGGTATAAAGTTCCAGTTAAGTAAGATGAGTAGCCTCTAGAGATCTGCCACACAACATTGTGCCTGTAGTCAACAATAATGTATTTTACACTTAAAATTTGTCAGAAAGATAGATGGTATGTTAAGTGTTCTTACCACAACAAAATAAAATTAAAATTAAAATTAAAAAAAAAATGAACACCTCAGAGTCATGCTTTATTGCTAAGTTTCTCAACAAGCTTTATTCAAGATAATATAGATACCCATGGCAATGGGGAGGGGGGTAAAGATACCCTTGCCAGAGATCTGTGAAATGCTGGGTTAAATGAAGTTAAGACAGTTTCCTCATCACGCAACTTCCCTGAGCCTTTAATATACAGTATGTACTGTGAATCCCCAGGAGGGGAATATGGTAAATGATCCTTCACAAACTTATTTAACTACAGGACTTTGTTTGCCAAGGAATAACTATTAACACCTTGAGGTTCCTCCCAACTCATCTTAGACTGCTGACCTGAGCTATTCTCCATCATTTACACCTCAGTGTGCAAAGGTTTATCAGATCTATTCGCAAAAGCAAGTACTAAAGAGTCCATGAGAGGGAAACCCCACCCATACTCTAGAGTGGAGAGAAACTTTAGCAACCTCATAGTTTTATCTTCTCAGCCCAGATGGAGCCGACCTTGACTCAAACACAACCAGATCACCAATTATCTCTCACATGGCAGGCTTGCTTCTAGGTGGTTTTATCTAGATTATCTCATGAAACTTTACGGAGAAGTGTTCCCTCTTCACCCCCAAATTCACCAGTTATGTTCTTGATGCAGTTCTCTTTCTCCTGCCTGCCTCATTTAGCCTCATAAAAAACCTTCTACCTGGCAGGAAAGTGCAGTTGCTAATTTAAACCAGACAGAGAGTACCAGAGTCACCCAAAATGAATTTTCATGGCCGCTCCAAAATACTATCAGGATGGGTAGTATTAAGGGATGATCATAGTAAATCTTTTATTTTCAAATTGCTAGGTGTGAAAGAAAATAGAACCCCCCCACCAGATGAAATGCACGAGCTGTTTCGTTGCATAAAACCTAATATACTTCAGGGCGTGTAAAGGGCCACCCAGTCATAACCCTGGGAATGGTGTCCTTTCATCTCCTCTCCAATGTTAGCTTCCCCACCTTCTTACAGCTCCTTGGGGCCCTCCAGTGGCTCAGCTGCCCACCAATCAAATCTCCTATTCCCTGCCTCTATTAGTTGGCAGAGAGATTGTCTCACACCAACTCCAAGCTTATGTGCTAATGCACAACGCCCTCTCCCAAGATGGGTCTCCTGAAGACTGCTGTCTTAGCCCCCTGCAGATTCTCTAGCCCCAGGGGACCTAATGCCATTGTCCTTCCTGGTGGAGGAGGAGATGCAGAGTCAGATGGTAAGGAGAGAATGGAGACTTAGACCACACACACACACACACAAGGGCTAGTGGTCAGAGGACCTGGGTTTTAACACCAGTGCTGCCATTGTAGGCCTGAGTGACCTTGGATAAAACATGTCACCTCTCCATGTCTCTGTGTTCTCATCTTTAAAGTAAGAAGCTGACTCTGAGGGTTTATGATGCTCAATGGCTGGAAGTGGGAAAGTCTTGCAGCCAAAGAAAGCATTCCCCTCCCAGGTCGTGGACCTGTTCCATCCTATCCTCTAAAGCCAGAGAGGAAGAAAGAGCCCCTAGCTGCACATCAGCCTTGCTAAGCGTGAAATGGCCACTCCCTCCTGACTCTGCATTGGGATTGTGAAGAGTATTCATAATGTTGAACCCTCCTGTCCCATGCCTCTTTATCATCACATAAAGTTATTTCAGTTGACGGGACCCCAATTATTGATTCCACTTCTAACTTCAGGAGTAAATTCTGCCTGTAGAACTCTGAAAGCCAGCAGGAGTGCCTCGGGATGCTTGCCACACCTAAGCTCGCATTAGCCCAGGTGCTCTGACATTAGTCTTTGAATCCTAGGTGCCCAAACTTTATCTGCTTCACTAGGGTTTTCTTTCCTCCATACCCAGAGAATTTTATAGTTTACCAAGTGTTTTCAGGTACATTCATTGTTCTGAGACCCAAAACAAGGTAATAGGACAAATATACTGGCTCCACTCTACAGATGAGAGAGACAAAGTTAATGACGAGCGCAAGAGCTAAAATCTGGTTCTTTGTCTCCAAGTCCAGTGACTTTCCCACAACAGTAGAGGTAAGAGTTCTCTTTTCTGGAATATTTTCTGCAGAGAGCAAGATAGTTTATCATTAAAAAAAACACATTTTTTACTTACTTTTAAAATAAAATAGCTTATGGGTGTATTTGGGGAAAAAACAGCACAGAAAGTGATACATTGAAAAGTAAAATTGTCCCTACTTCCATCACTCGGACCAAAGGTGACCATTGTTGAGAACTTTTGGTCCACCAAAGGATTTCTAAATGTCTTACTGAAAAATACATGTCAACCATTAAGTTCCACATCCCCCCAAAATAATACTTATGAAGATGAAAACATGGAATAATGTATACAGTTTGATGCTACAATGGGGAAGAAAGATGACAAAACGGTACGCACATTCTGATTGCAATTCTGTAAAAGAAAGCACACATATGGGCAAAGCCACAATATGAAATATCTGTATTAGAGTCATGGGATTATGGGTGCTTTTCCACTCCAGATTTCTTAAATACCATTGTTCCATTTTTCTTATAGTTTCAAAAGTGGGGGTAACGGAAATTTTAAAGCACATTATATTCTTTAAGGCTATATAAATATACATATATATGTAGTAAAAATATAAAAACAGACAAGAATAAAACATACCAAGTTTAAGACATGTATAACTTTTAAGAGGGAAGGAAACAGGGTCAAGAAAGGTAAACATAGGGGCGCCTGGGTGGATCAGTCAGTTAAGCTTCTGCCTTCAGCTCAGGTCATGATTCCAGGATGCTGGGATCCAGCTCGCATTGGGCTCCCTGCTTAGCAGGGAGTCTGCTTCTCCCTCTCCCTCTGCCCCTCCCCTCTGCTTGTGCTCTCTCTCTCAAACAAATAAATACAATCTTAGAAGAAGAAGAAGAGGAAAAGGAGGAGGAGGAGAGATAAGCCTTCCATCATATCTGTAATGTTTTATTTCTTTTCTTTAAAAAAATGACAGATTTTTTAAGGTCTATAGAATCTGGGATGGTATTTGCTATATTAGTCTTTGTACTTTTCCGTATGTTTGAAGCATCTCGTTATTTTTTTATTTATAAAAGTAGGGGAACAAGCATGGATAGAAAAGAACTCTCCTATAATCCTATGAGACCATTTGTTTCACAGCTCTTCCCAGATTGCTCCTTCTCTAAACATCTCTTATCCCTTAATAAAGAAAAAAAAAGGGAAAGGAAGGAAACAAGCAAATTTCCAATGATGCTATGCAAAACCAACTTGAAATGAAATAAAAAATTATCATATTCTAGACCAAGGGTCAGCAAAGCTTTTCTATGAAGTTTCAGGTAATAAATGTTTTAGATTTTATACTCCATATAGTCTCTGTCCAACCTGCTCAATTCTGCAGTTGAAGCATGAAAGCAGCCATAGACAATACATCAAGTGGGTGTGACCATGTTCCAATAAAACTATATCTACAGGGGCGCCTGGGTGGCTCGGTCAGTTAAGCATCTACCTTTGGCTCAGGTTGTGATCCCAGGGTCCTGGAATCAAGCCCCACATAGGGCTCCCTGCTCACTGGGGAACCTGCTTGTCCTTCTCCCTCTGCCTCTCCCTGCCACTTATGCACTTGCTCTCTCTCTCTCAAATAAATAAAATGTTTTTTTAAAAAAAAAAACCTATATCTACAAAAACAGGCAGTTGGATTCAGCTCAAAAGCTTTGTTCCCATCACTTTGAAAATTTGGCTGAACAATGTGCATGAGACTCATGGGGAGTAATAAAATTACAGATTCAGTTGGGAAATCTCTTTGAGTAACTGAGTCTCTGACCATGAAACTTGCATAGATTACTTGTCTCAGCTCTGACGCTTTGAGATCCTATGATTTTATATATGTGCTTTGTGGCCCATTCTGGTCTGAGTTATATCTGAGCACCCAATAAATCCTGCCTGGCAACGGCATTTGAGATGGAGAGCCCCATTGCTCAAATTTCTCTTTTCATTTGTGAAAATGAATGGCTCAGGTAATGAGTATTCAAACCTTAAGTAAAAGCCAAAGCCCTTATTCTCACTCAAGGATCCAAAATGGACAGTGGAGTTGCTGTAAAAGTTTATTGCAGTCACGTTAATAGCCCCAGGAAATATAAACAGGGACATTTGGTCATCACATGCAATTCATAAAATCTGAGGCTTATCTCAAATGATTGTGCACACTTAAATAAGATACATGATACTGGGAAATTTTACAGAGCAGAATGCTTCTCAGAACTTGATAAGCCAGGAAGGGGACAGCAGGGAGACAATAAAATTCAGAGGAATACTTGGAGGACTAATCAAATCTGGGTCTCAGAGCCCAAAACCTGGCCACAAGTTGGAGCCATAGCCAAGATTCTACACCACTGCTGCTCAATGGCCTGGGTTATATCTGGGCCCTGCACCTGAAATGCATTTTCTCTCCTATCAATCACACACACACTGGGTCCCTACATCTTCCCTCAAGCCTTCCTGGCAGGTCCCTAGTTGTTTCTTGTGTGGACTTGGATCTCATAAGGCCACCCTTGTTCTCTTCTTGCTCTTCACAAACTATCCATGCCTCTACATACAAACAACAAAATTGATTATCAATCTTTGTGTGCAATGTAAATAAATACCTATCTTACTTTGTTAACTAACAATTCTTTTCTTTTGTCCATGAACTTTGAACTCATGTGTATCTTAATGTGAGCTCCTAGAAGTACATTCAACATCAGTGTAATTATTTTAATGATTTCATGCTTTATGACTCATGATGAACTGAAGTCAGCCAAACTTATAAAGACAAAGTCTCACGTGTCAACCCTTCCCTGCCCCTCCCCTCTGCCTTAATGTCCCTCCTTCAGATCCTTCATATGCCAGTGTGCAGTCAACGCTCTCTCCTCACAATCCTCTCAAATCTTACTCATGCAAACTTGTTCATATTGTAAGGTCATTTAACTGACTATCTTAATTTTTCCCAAGGTCTTGAATTTTGACTGACTCTGTACTAAAGGAATGAAAGATTTAGAAGTCAGGGGCCACATAATGCCAAAGGTTTTGAGTCAATAACAGGGACCCTGCTGTTCATCCTAGTTCTGCTACTGTTTAACCCCACAGAGTCCCTTCCCTTCTTGGGACCTACATCTCTCCAGCTATAAAATGAGAGCATAGGACATAGGACTAGATGCTCGATCCCATTCCATCATGCTATGCCTTTATTGCATCCAAACATAGAGCAAAACTGTGAGAAGAACACAGACTCTGGGACTAGAGAAACTGGATTCCAATCCTGGTTTTGCCATACTCTTGCTGTGTGACTTGGGACAAACTACCTAACCCCTCTGAGACTCCATTGTCTCAGCCATGAAGTGGAAAATAAAACAGAAATCCTTACCATGCAGTACTCATGTGAACTGGAGATGAAATAAGTAAAGCCCTTCTTGGAAACTAAGCAAAGAGACTGACATTAAATAAAAGGCAGCTATCATCCCTCTTACACATTATTCAAGAGATTGCTGCCTCTGGGCAGTAGCTGGAGCAGGTAGGATGCCGGGCTAGGCCTCTAGCAAGGAGCCCCAGAAATCATGCAGAGAGGGAGAAACCTATAGCAAGTACTTTTCGAAAGCAAAATTCAGAAAAACCTGATAGCTGGGGGAAGGGCTCCATCAGGACTTGAGCTGAGCGAGACTGCCTCTCAGTTATCTGGGGGCTCCCAAGTCAAGGAGGTTTAATCAGTAACCTGAACAATAGGTGAGGTGATTGGAAGGCAGGGAGAGAGGTTGGGCATTTAGTTTATTTATATGACTACCCCACACCAGCTCCAAGGACAAAGAGTACCCTTTCCATGGCAACTATAGTGAATAGACTTTTACCTGCTTGAACTGTGGACTTGGAGAAGGCTTGATTCCAAGAAGGGGAATCCCAGTAGCCTCCTCTACATGCTTATTAGACAGGTACCACCTCACAAGCTGAACCAAGGAGCAGTTCCCTCGCCAACCCTCACCTAGCTCCAGGGTGACCTCCTCTCCCTCCTTGCTTACATTCTTTTTTCTCCTCTCACATTTGCTCTTCTTTCCTTCAGGAAGCCTGATTTCTCCATCCCTCCCAACATTTCCCAGTCTAGGTACTGCACACTGATATCTAACGACATAGCGCTGAAAAGCCCAGGGTCATCATCTTATAACTAAAAACTGTCCCTGAAAGAGGGGAGGTAAAATCATCACACTGCTGGCAAAACACAAAGGCACCAGTCAAGGGCAGTAGCAGTTTGAGTCAGGAAGCTGGGCAGGGAGGGAGCAGTACTCTGGGAATCAGTCTTAACTCCAAGACAAAGTTCTATCAGCCCTATAGGCAACAGAATGTTTACACTGAGTTGTATAAAAATGTATGTGCAAGACCATTCAATGAGGAAATAATAGTCTCCTCAACAAATGGTGCTGAAAAAGTTGGTACAGCCACTTTGGAAAACAGCATGGACGTCCCTTAAAAAGTTAACAATTGAGCTACCCTATGACCCAGCCATTGCACTACTGGGTGTTTACTCCAAAGATACAGACGTAGTGAAGAGAAGGGCCATATGCACCCCAATGTTTCATAGCAGCAATGTACACAATAGCTAAATCGTGGAAGGAGCCGAGATGCCCTTCAACAGATGACTGGATTAAGAAGCTGTGGTCCATATATACAATGGAATATTACTCAGCCACGAAAAAGAACGATTTCTTAACATTTGCTGCAACATGGACAGCACTGGAGGAGATAATGCTAAGCGAAATAAGTCAAGCAGAGAAAGACAATTATCATATGGTTTCACTCATTTATGGAACATAAGAACTAGGAAGATTGGTAGGAGAAGAAAGAGAAGAAGAAAGGGGGGTAAACAGAAGGGGGAATGAACCATGACAGACTGTGGACTCTGGGAAACAAACTGAGGGCGTCAGAGGGGAGGGGGGTGGGGGAATGGGATAGGCTGGTGATGGGTAGTAAGGAGGGCACGTATTGCATGGCACTGGGTGTTATACGCAACTAATGAATCATGGAACTTTACATCAAAAACTAGGGGTGTACTGTATGGTGACTAACATAATATAATTTTAAAAATATTATTAAAAACAAATGGTGCTGAAAGAACTGGATATACATATGCAAAACGAGTGAAGTTGAACCCCTGCTTCACATCATATACAAAAATTAACTCAAAATGGATCATGACTTAAATGTAAGAGCTAAAAGTGTAAAACTCTTCAGAGAAAACATAGGGGTCAATCTTCATGATCTTGGATTTGGCAATGGATTCTTAGAAATGACAGTAAAAGCATAAGCAAAAAAATAAAAGTAGATAAATGAACTTCATTAAGATTTAAAACTTTTGCACCTCAAAGGACATTATCAAGAAAACGAAAAGAAAACCTACAGAATGGGGGGGGGGCGGATATTTGCAAACTTACCTGATAAGGGCCCAGTACCCAGAACATACAAAGAATTCTTTCAACTGAACAACAACAAAATAAATAAAAATAAAAAATAAAAAAATTTTAAAAATATGTGCATGTAGCCCAGGACTAGGGCTGGGAGGTAATGGTACAAAAGAGAAAAATAATTATGGTAAGCTGAAGATATGGATATTTCCTTTAAAGAAAGTATAGTCGAATACAATGTGTAGACTTCATTTAGATTCTGATTCAAACAAATCAACTATAAGAAGACATTTTTTATATAATCAGGAAAATCTGAATATGGACCAAGTATTAAACCACCTAAATTAAGAAATGCCTATAGATTTCGTTATGTGATAATAGCACAGCGGTTATGTTTTTTAAAAGTCAAAGGTGTATTCTGAAAAATTCACAGTGAAATGACATAATGTCTGGAATTTGACTTAGAATACTGCTGGGGGAAAAAAGTAGAAGAAATAGATGAATAAGAATGACAAAATGGGGGCGCCCGGGTGACACAGGGGTTGAGCATCTGCCTTTGGCTCAGGGCGTGATCCCGGCGTTATGGGATTGAGCCCCACATCAGGCTCCTCTGCTATGAGCCTGCTTCTTCCTCTCCCACTCCCCCTGCTTGTGTTCCCTCTCTCACTGGCTGTCTCTCTCTCTGTCAAGTAAATAAATAAAATCTTAAAAAAAAAAAGAATGACAAAATGATAATATCATTGTTAAAGCTGAGTGATAAGTACTAGGTCCACAAGTGTTCATTATACTATTCTATCTCTGGGTGTATATGTTTGAAATTTTCCAAAATAAAAAAAATTGCAAATGTTGTTTAATATTGTTGTTGTCTTGGCTTTAAGTGATCAGGAAAATAAAAGCGCTAGCAGCTGCTTTTTCAGCACACCACCTAGCTAGAGCAGAAGGCTCATTTCTGATCCAACCTGACTCAAATTTCATCTAGGACAGATCTTTTGCAAGATGTTGAGATTGATCCAGTCTTACCTTTGGTGATGGATAGGGAAGGACAAGAAAATGGAGGAAAACTGATAATACTCAATGAGAAAAGTGATAGAGCAGTTAGCACTTTGTAACTCCTTATGTGGTCTCAGAAAATGTCACTTTTCTCTCAACCCTTGGATTTGGCAATGGATTCTTAGAAATGACACAAAAAAAGCATGAGCAACATCAGAAAAAAAAAAGATTAAAAAAATGATAACAGACAAGAAGCCTCGTGCAATGAAAAGGACAGTGAGTTGGAGACAGAAGTCTGGGTTCTACTCCTGATTCAGGATCCTGAGCAAATATTTTCAATACCCAGTTTTCATTTCTCTGTCCATAAAAGAAGAGGGAAATTTTCTGAGGTCCCTTCAAGAGTTGTCACTGACTGCCCATGTTTAAGTGTATTTACAACATCACCTAGAGCCAGATTCTGATCCCTTCAGGCACAAAGGCTCACAGCTAACTCTAAGGTTAGAACCAGCCCTTAGATATTGCTAATTCCCTTTCAATCTTCTATTGAGAACAGTTTTCACTAAAACTCCTTGAGCCTGTTTATGTTTTTAACCTTCCACATGGTGGAGGGTAAGGAGTTCTATGTGTTGACTCCTTGATGCATGAAATAGGAATTCACCCTAAGAAGCAATAAGATCTAAGGGACCACGTTAATAGAAACAAACACTGCTGGCCCTTGGTGGGTCAGTATGTGCTGAGGAGCAGGAAAGGGCAGGTTCTGAGACAGCTAATGTCAGTCCCCAGGGCAGTGGACTCACCGAGACCTTGGTGAAAATGTAGAGTAACAGGGACAGAACAGAGAGGTAGATCTGGATCCGCTTGCCTCCAAATCGCTTCCTCAGGTACTCTGGCATTGTCACCACCTGCATGGGTTGTAAGAGAGGTCATTGCTAGCCAAAGTGACCAGAAGACTCAGAGCAAGCAGCACAGTGGCATCCACCATGGCATCAGAAGTATGATCAAGGGTTAATCCCCATGGGCCAGAGAAGTCTGTAAGGTAGCCAGATGGCCCCCATTCTACAATCCCTTCTCAATCCCATATGCCCTACAACTGCAAGGGTAGGGTATTTTCCCAGAACATTGAAGGTGCCCAATAGACACGTTTTTAAATGAACACATGACTATACATAACCAAGAAAGTAGATCTTTGCCCTGGAGGAGGGGGTGATAGATATACATTCTTATATAGAGTGCCTACTGTGAACAAGACATCATAACAATGGTAGCATCTTTTCAGTGCACCAAACAAAGTTGCCAGGCTGGGTGTGTGCTTCCCCTGCTCTGCACCCAGGCTTTGCCAAGGACTGTGGCTGCAGGCCTCCTCAACTGTTCTCCCAGTTCCTTTCTGCAAATTCTGACTGTACTTCTGTCTCACTCTCTCAGCCCTGAGCTTGCTGTCTTCTGGGATCACATACGTATCACCAATAGTCTATGAGCCTCCAGAAGATGTAGTCTGCCCTGTGTTTTTTCTGTCTTGCTTTCAGCTCCTAATGTAGGTTTTCATTATATCTCACTAAACAGGTGCCACCAAAGCTGTCTTATGTAAAATGTCAGAGAGATTTAGTCAAGAGATAGAGCATGCATTTGATAGTTGAGTACTAGCTGCAAGAGCTACTAACATACGTGAAGGAAGAGGAAATATAGTTCTTTTTCTCATGCTGCTTCCCTTCCAGGAGCAGAGGCACACAGCCATATACCATGAGCAAATGCACGGCAGTGCCTTGCAAGTGCACACCCAATGTGAGGGGACATGATGCTTAAGGGGGCTGTGAATAGAATGAGGTTGTTTAGAGGGCTTTTTAGACAGTCAACTCAGGGCTGAGTGGATCTGTTGAATGCCCCTAAAGGTAGTCAAAAAATGTTTAACCTGGAAAAGAAAACCAAGACACAGGTGTTCTCTGCCATTTATGTTATAAAGTATCCTCTGCCTTTCAGGAGGAAGGAGCACATATTACATATGTGCGTGTATAATATATATATGCACACACTCAGCAGGAAATGGAATAACAGCAGATACTTACCCCGGCCTTAATGTAAATGGGAACAAACACCCAGCCCAAGACAACCACCCAAATCAGGGCCTGAAACAAACAAAAAAATAAGCGGAGTCAACCCAGGAGGAACCTTAGCCCATTCTGCCGTCTGCCCTCAACTACTATAGGAAAATCACCAAGTAATTTCCCTTGGGCCTCTGGGGACAACTCTCTAAGTAGCCATCAGAAACTGAAAGAGGACTTTGCTGCCTGATTGGCTAATAGGAATGGCAGCTGGGCAATAGTGGAGGGGACCCCAGGGGGCTGCCCACTGACATCATAGCTCCTTTTGCCTTTTCTCTGGTTTACAAGGAGTAAAATACCACTTAGAGAACTTTTAGATAATAATAAAGATAATGGAAATTTGGTGGTAAGAATTTCCAAACCTCCAATGTGGCCAGAGGGTACAGGACTACTTGGATTTTCAAGAGAAGAAAAAAATAGTATTGCCATCATTTCAGTGGTTTTCTCATGCTACTCTGGTGGAAGGGGAGCAGGACCATGGAGCTCCAGATGCTGTGCCCCTCCTCCATCTGCATCAGAGGGTGGCTCTGGTTGGTTCCCTAATACTTAAAGCATCTCTAAGCATAGATTGAACCGGCTGACAGCTAAATCTCCTTCCAGCTCCAGGACACAGTATCTCTGATGTTACTCACATTCCATTCAAAGCCTCCCATGGCAATGCCTGATGCAGCTCCTGTCCCTGCCAGCCCCACAAAGTGGCCACTTCCAATGTTACTGGCAAAGAGAGATGCTCCAATCTGGAAACACAAAGAGAAAGTCTGGTAAGGACTCTATGCTCCACCAGCCCACTCAGAGGTAGACCAAGCAGAGAAGAGACATGTCACCCACAAGAAGGACAAGAAAGAGCAGAGGCAAGTTGGGAACTTGACTGCATCTCTGTAGGGACCATTGATTCACAAGGTGGATGTGGGGTCTGGGGTAATAGTGAAGATGAAAAAGAGAGGACTGGGGAAGAGGCAGTGTGCATCCCCAAAGCAGATCATCTGTAGGTCCTTTGTCAGCCCAATGGCCAATAACAAAGAAGACGTGGGAAACCCCACAGCCCACAGAGCCTTCCTTATAAGTCTTCCAAGAGTCTGTCTGCTCAGAAACAGGCCCTGTCATTCATCTCTGTGTCCTCCATCTCTGTGTCCTCCAATACTTCTGACATAGGACCTTGACCAATACTGACTTTCAGTAAATGTGGACAGTTTTGATAAAAGGACTCATTTAAAGGAAGTCTCTGGGTCTTAGTCCTCCCACTTATCAGAGAAGGCAGGGGGTAGAGCCTATAATTTACAAATGATTCCTAACTATTAAATTCTATGATCCCCACTGGATATTATATAAGACTGATGAATCACTGACCTCTACCTCTGAAACCAATAATACATTATATGTTAATTGAATTTAAATAAAGATTTTTAAAAATTCTATGATCCCATGTGCCCTCAAGTAACATGAGATGCTAGTAATGATAACTCTAAATCAATATAGTATTTTTATTTTTTATTTTTTACAAAGGTCTCCTAGACACCGTGGACACATGCACAAAACACTGCATTTTTCAAGGATATGTGCATATCTAAATATATAGGTTAGAAGACAGATTGGAAGGATATATATTAAAAAAAACTGAGAGTGGAAGCCTAGAAGGAAAAAGGTAGATGAAGGAGAAAACATCAGGTACAACAAGAGGAATCTTGAACTAACCAATCATGATACTGTGCCATCAACTCAACTGCATCTGAAGTCCAAGAGAACTCTAGAAAGTTCTAGAGTCCTTCTGTACACAGGAGGAGAGGGATAGCACCATTTGATAAGTACCAAACTAGTATCACTATCCTCATTCTTGCTGAGCAATGGGGGAAGGTTGGTAGTTATTTGTCTAATATCCCTAAGGTGGAACAAATCTGGAACAAAACATAGAACACTATTTCCCAAAAGACAGATTACTCCAAGAAACTGTACTAACTATATCAGCCCCTATTCCCAATATAAGACAATGGTTGCTTAGTCTTAACCAAATAGTTAAGTCAGAGATGGGGTTCCCTGAAGGCCAGGCCGAATATCTCTGGAATGATAAGATAATGGTATAAAAGTGCATTCATTAATTCACTCGATGAATATTAATTTAGTATCGACTCAATGTATCAACCACTATTCTAGACCCTGAAGATTCCACTGTGATTTCTACAGACAAAATCCATACTCTCCAGAAACTTATATTCTAACAGAGGGAACATAAATAAATTTTTTAAAAAGAGAGACCAGAGAACGGCGAGTAGAGAGGATGTGATAGAGTAATTCCACCTGGAGAGTCAGGAAAGATCCCTCTGTGTGGATGACCTCTAAGTTAAGATTGAAGTGATAAAAGAAGTCCACTATGCCAAAATCAGAAGGAAAGTAGTCATAGTTGAGAAACAAAAAGAAGGCCAGAGTGGCTGGAGTGCAGTAGGCAAGGAGGAGGGTGTTGTGAGATGAGGCTGGGAAGTTGGGCAGGCATATGTCATGTAGGTCCTAGCAGGCAAGGACAGGAGGTTTGGGATTTTATTCAAAGTGTGGGAAGCCACTGGAGGTTTTTTTGGGGAGGTGGGGTTGGCAGAGGGAGAGGAAGAGAGAGAATCTTAAGTAGGCTCCATGCCCAGCATGGGAGCCCGACACGGGGCTCGGTTTCACGACCCTGAGATCATGACCTGAGCCAAAATCAAGAGTCAGATGCTCAACCGACTGAGCCACTGAGGCGCCCCAACACTGGAGGGTTTTAATCAGTGGAGGGACAGGACTTTAATTTGCTTTTAAAGATTGTTCTCAAGCACGTGGAGAATGTAGTGCTGGGGGTAGGGGGGAAAACAGAGAAACTGTATGGAGGCTAATGCTGTATCTACATGAGAGGACAGTGGCTTGGTCTCTAGTTGTAGCAGTCAAGACAAAGGCAAGTGTAGAAATTGGAGTGTGTTTTAGAAATAAAGTTGACAGGAGTCCTGAATCTAGGAATTACCCTTGACGGATCAGATGTGGGAAATGAGGGAGAGGGTAATCAAGGGTAACTCCTAGATTCAGGACTTGAGTGGGTGGATGCCATTTATTAAGAGGAAAATGGATCCATAGATGAGGGGATAAAGAAGATATGGTAATCTATATATATACAATGGAATATTACTCAGCCATAAAAAAGAATGAAATCTTGCCATTCGCAACAACTTGAATGGACCCAGAGAGTATAATACCAAGTAAAAAAAAGTCAGTCAGAGAAAGACAAATATAATATGATTTCACTCATATGCGGAATTTAAAAAACAAAACAAAATAATCAGAAAAAAGAGACAAAAAAACCAGACTCTTAAATACAGAGAACAAATTGGTGATTGCCAGAGGGGAGGTTGCAGGGGATGGGTGAAATGGATAAAAGGGATTAAGAGTACACTTATCTTGATGAGCACTGAGAATTGTATAGAATTGTTGAATCATTATATTGTACACCTAAAATTAATAAAACGCTGTATGTTAATTATACTTGAACTTTAAAAAAGAAGAAGAAGGGGACATTGGGAGGAAAGCAGTCTGTTAGAGACATTCACCTCTTTCTCCTCAAAGCTTGGTGGCAGTTAAAAGTGTACTTTTAGTCAGAATTCCCTTCTGCATGTAGCCTGCCTGTCCTGGCCCATTATCTTTTCATTTATCATCTCTCACTTGATAAATTATTAAGCCTAATGTTATACTATTAAGAGCATAATTATCAGTAATGATTAACTGCCTTAGATTAACCTTAAGTTCAAGGAGTCCTCTCCAACATTCCCCCAAAGGGGCACATTGGACTTTAAGCAGTTGCAGGCTTTCCTGAGGTACCCCTTCACCCTCTGATGGAATGGGGGCCAGGAGAGCTTTGGGAGGTAGCACATGTCCTGCCCAGATTCAGTTAATTTCTGTCATGGCCACTACTATTCTCCCAGTCACTTGCTTTGGCTTCATTCTGGATGTCCTCCCTTCACCCCATGGCCTTCACACAATCATTTACCAAAACCCTGATTCTGCCTTCACAATGTTAAAGGCACCTAGCACTTGTTTTACTGCCCTTGTACAGGAGGTGATTTATCTCTCAACAGGCTTCTAGATGCTCTTGTCTCCCCTTACCTACATGGCCAGTTCCACAAAACACAACTCTTATCAAGCCACATTTCCGTATTCAGAAACCCTCCCCATCCCGCAAATGGGCCTGCCAAGCTGTCTTCCTGGAATTTCCAGGTTTAAAGATGTAGTCCTCTGGGCGCCTGGGTGGCTCAGTCAGTTAAGCATCTGCCTTTGGCCCAGGTCATGATCCCCTGGTCCTGGGATCCAGCCCTATGTGTCTGGCTCCCTGCTCAGTGGGAGCCTGCTTCTCCTCCCCTCCCCCACCCCCACTCATGTTCTCTATCTCTTAAATAGATAAATAAAATCTTTTAAAAATCTATTTTAAAAAAGATGTAGTCCTAGGAATTCAACAAGATTTCAAGTTCAAGTCCCCTCCAGTGAGAAGTATGAAATTAAAAATTACAGTTTGAATACTTTCTTGATCTCTTACTATCTGTGTGATCATAATATCTGTGAGCTTCAATCTTCTCTCACACAGGGTTATTCAGGAGTCAAATGAGATTATGAATCAGTAATGACTGATGTTTAGCTGGCCCTCAATCAGAGTCCTTTCTCTCCTCCAAGAGGACAAAGACAATTCACAAGAGCTACAATGGACACCGTTATAGACTGAATTGTGTTCTGCAAAAATTTATGTATTGTAGTCCTAAACTTCTAATGTGACTTTATTTGGAGATAGGGTATTTAGGGAGGTAATTAAGGTTAAATTAAATCATAAGGGTGGGGCCCTAATCTCATAGGACTGATCCTTATAAGAGGAAGAGACATCATCTCTCCCTCCCTTTCTCTCTCTCCCTCCCTCCCTCCCTCTCTCTCATTCTCTACTCAGGAAAGAGGCCATGTGAATGCGCGGACAGAAGGTAGTCATCTACAAGCCAGAAAAAGAGGTCTCACCAGAAACCAACCCTGGCGTCACCTTGATCTTGAGCTTCCAGCCTCCAGAAATGTGGAAAAATAAATTTCTCCGGTTTAAACCTCTCAGTCTATGGTATTTTGTTATGGCAGTCCAAGCAGGCTAGTAGTAACAGGCATCACTGCTTTATCACTTCCACTCCGCTGCCAGGTTTTCACTCTGCCCTTCCTCTCACTAAAGCTCATTAACAATGCTTTCATCACTCTGATTTCCCAAACACTCTCTGTCCACTCCTCACCCACATTCATGACCATTTGGGAATCATGTCGCATCCAGCAGGTGACGCAGTGACATGAATAATCATGTCCTTCTCTGTAATTTCCTCCCACATTCCCTCTGAGTTCAGGACTTTAAACTTCATCTAAAATTTCTCCAGGTTGACCTTGGTTCTGACTAACTTCTTTCCAAGCCTTCCTCATCCCCTGATGGATTCAGGAAGCTATTACAAGTATTTAGATGGCTTTGCTGTAACCTTGCAAGTTGAGCTGGGTCGGACCACACCCAACACGTTTGATAGCATGTTAATTGGGGAAATAACATAATGTGACATCAAAAATGGCAAAAAGACTATGTGTTCCTTTGAATTTTGGGAAATTCGTAATCACATTTTACTGCCTAAACTTCCTACCCTAGAAAGTTGGCAGGAGAGGAAATATATGGAGAAATTATAGTATCATAAGTCTTCCAGAGTTGTATGGACCCACAAATGTCACAGTTTCAATCCCCTCTGCAACACCCTTCAAGTGACGGTCAGTTTTGCATGCATACTTTTAGTGACAGAGAACTCCCCACTTTACAAGGCAGATGAAACCATAGGGGAACAATTCTAATGGTTAAAAAGTTCTTCTTTACCTTGCGCAGAAATCTACCCATCTGACTACTTCTGCCAAGTCAAATTTCTCCCACAAGCTAGCTCTTCCAGTGTCTAAGGAAAGGGGTTGTGCCTACCCTCAAATCTTCTCTAGGCTAAGCTTTCTCTTCTCATATGTCTATTCCTCACTGGCCATGGGCTTGAATCTCATCAGAAATTACAGACATTCAAGGCTGTCTGAAATCCAGCCCCCTCCTTCTCCATCCCCAGCAGCCTCTCCATACCGTTTCGTATCCCCTACACTCCAGCTAAATTACACTGATTCAGTTTCCTAGATATGCTCTGGGCTTTCCTACCTTCTGTTTTTATTTATGCCATTTCCCTCTGCTTGAACCTGCTCTCCATCAAACTCTGATGCCCCCAAATCACTGACCCAGTCTTCAAAAGGAATCCCAGTCCCATCTCTCCAAGGACACTATTCAGAGCTGATCTCTTCCTCCTCCAATCTCTTACTCCCACTGCTCTGTCTGTTGCACTCTCCTGGGGCATGACACTGCTTCTGCACAAGTGTTGCCCCCCACATATCTTTGAGTCCTCAAAGAGCCTTTCTGCTTCTACTTAACATAGAACCTTTCTTGCACATGAAAAGCATGCCATTAAAGTCTGCTGAGTGAGTGAGTGGGTTGGTGTATCAATTCCTAGGAAGGTGGCAACCAAGTGCCTTAGAATTGTACTTATTCCCACTGGCTGCATCGAGTTGGGACTCTTCATAGGGATGCGACAAGGATGGCTCTCTCCCGAGGAAGAGGCAATAAATTTGGCCTGCCAGGACCAGATGGGGCCCAGCAGAGAGCAAGGGGGAATGCTACGACTATGCACTACTCTGAGGTCATCATATGGTGACCTGTAAGATCAGTGTTAGTAAGAACAAGACCTCAAGTGGAATCTGACCCTCCGGGTTAGTCCATCAAACAGGCAAGCAAATAGGTTCTCCCATATATTTCTGACATAAATGTAATTCTGGAAGGTAGTTTGTTGGTACATATCAAAATCTCATCTCCTTCCACCATATGATCCTACCTTTAGTACTTTACCTCAAGCAAATTATCAGAAATACAAAGATTTATATGTAAGAATTTCATTAGTATGTTCATTGCCATGTTACATACAATACAGGAAAGTTGGAAACAACATAAATGCCCAACAATAGATACTAGATAAATTAAGGTATGTACCTGTGATGGAATATTTCATAGCCATTAAAATCATTGCTTTGAAAAATTTGTTATGATGGGATGATAAAAGTGATAAAATGTCAAATAAAAATAACAAAGTTTTAGAGAGATAGTGATACAGATAGAGATATATCTCCAAATTTAACAGGGGTTATCTTTGAAAGAGAAAACAATAGATGGGTTTTTGTACTTTTCCGTACTTTTCCAATCTTTCCACAATGAGTCTGCGTAATTTTATAAGCAGAACACAATTCTTTAAAACTTTTAACAATAAAGGGAAATCATTCCAGAGCTGTCTCAGATTCACTTGCAGAGCCTGAAGAACAAAGAATGCAGGAAAGTTATGTGTTTGTTGGGGGCAATATAAGAAAAGACATGAAAATGTCATTGAATGCTACCCTAAAAATTATGTTTTGTGTGACAAGAAAAAGAAAACAGGAAATATATGGGACAGCCTATTTACTTGCCAACATCCAGTCATCTGATGTTAGAGCTGGAATTACCTTGGAAATAATTAAGGTCAACCTTGTTATTTTCAAATGAAAACAAAATTCTAGCCCAGCGGAAGAAAGTGATTCAAGTTTACACATTAATGTTATCTTTATTTCCCCACCTTTAGGAAAGAAATATAGTATGACACTCCAAACCACTAACTCAGAGTCAAGAATTGCTTAAGGCAATGGACAACAGCTGTGTGCGTCCCTTGTTTCACCATCAGAGGCAGCCAGTGGATTTGCAAAAAGTATCCTGTATCTCTACTCACGCTTGAAAGCATAATTAAGTGGTATGGACCCCACTCTTCCCTTCCTTCCAGGCATAATGGGAGACTTCCAGCCTGGTTCTAATTTTGGCTCTGTCAAAACAAATTTTATGACCATGAGTCAGTCACTTCCTTGACTTGAGCCTCAGTTTCTTACACTATACACTGAGGATAAGAATCCTTATCTTACCTCAAGGGGGTTCTCAGGCTTAAATGAGGTGACAAATATGAGACACCTTTAGGAAAGTTTTGCCCCTGTACGAGGGAAGTGGCAGGCAGGGACAAAATAGAAAAGAAAGAAAGTTAAGGGGGCACGGGATGTGGTGAGCCCCTGGGTATTATACACAACTAATGAATGATTGAACACTACATCAAAAACTAATGATGTATTACATGTTGGCTAATTGAAATTAAATTAAAAAAAGAAAAAATTTGTTCCACAAAAGCATGCAATTCTGAAGAAATACTGATGATGCTTTTGTACAGCCCATGTTTTTATGGAGTGCCCTGAATTTCCTGAAAGAGACAGAGTGGTCGTTTTCTCTTAGAGGGAGCAAGATTTTCACAACTCAAATGGAAAATAAATTCAGTTGATTTCAGGAAACTGTTTTCGTTGTTAATGGACCGTGTAATACCCAGAATGTCCAGAGCCCTGGAGATGGCTTTTTGATCCCAACTTCTATCTTCCTTCCCTTTAAGGAATGATACAAGAATATCCCAGAGCCTCCTCTCCGCCCTTTCTCTGGGCTGTGCTAGATGCTTGCCTTGAAATATCCTCAGACAATGGTTCTCAAACCATAGCATGTGTCAGAATTTAAAGTAAAAATACAGAACATCCAGTTATATCTGAATTTTAGATAAACAAATTCAGTTTTAATAAAATTATGTTCAAATATTACATGAGATATATTACAATAAAAAAGTATTCATTGTTTCTCTGAAATTCAGATTTAATTAGCCATCCTATATTTTTATTTGCTAAATCCAGCAACTCTAATCACAATCACCTGGAAATTTTGTTAAACCACAGATGGTTGAATCCCATCCTTTCAACTTTCTGATTCAGTGGATCTGGATTGAAGCTGGAAA
This sequence comes from Ailuropoda melanoleuca, assembly GCF_002007445.2. Classification (NCBI taxonomy): domain Eukaryota; kingdom Metazoa; phylum Chordata; class Mammalia; order Carnivora; family Ursidae; genus Ailuropoda; species Ailuropoda melanoleuca. The sequence goes on from NC_048229.1 coordinate 18,040,645, forward strand.
TTTTGCCTTTCTAACTAGAGCCCATGCAGCTGGTATGGGTACCACACTTTGAGAGGCTTGTCCTGAGAGAATGAGAAAGGGAGAGGGATGACTAACTTTTACAGTGCCTCCTCTAGGCCAAGTGTGGGGCCAGGCACCTCATTCACTTTAACTTACATAATACTCACTATAGTCTGTAAGATAAGGATTATTCTCATCTTCATTTTACAGGTGAGAAGACTAAAGACCAGAACAGTGATTTGCCCAAGGTCCCATAGCCAAACATGACTAACATTCAAGGGATAGAAGGGGAGGCCGGAGCACCACTCTTTCTCCTTCTTCCCCAGACAATCCCTTCCAAACATCCCTGAAGGGGCACCATTGGGTCAGACACCCCTACCTACCTCACTGTAAATTTAGGAACAGCATGTGTACATCTGCATCATGCTTGTATTTCAGATTCTTCCCTCATCCTCTGGGAAACTGGTCTTTAATCTGAATTAGTATTTTGATTCCATCATAAGATATCTTTTCATAGGAGAGATTTGGAAAGATTTAACCTTTGACTCTTGCCATCTCTTAAGGATCACAATTCCTGGACTGGGACAGAAAAGAAGGTGGGGCTCATATATTCAGACCATTTTATTTCTGAGATTCTGGTAAATATTTAGACACATGCCTTGCTCCAGAGCCATCATAATCTCTGTTTACTTTATGTCAGCTTATGTTCTTCATGAACAATGGTGGCCATTCATTCATTATCTTCACAAATCTCTCCCTTGCCCTAAGAACCAAAAGGGCAGGAAATCAGGAAACTACTGCCAAGGCTCGCATATTCCCACAGGTTGTTGGCACAAAAGGCAGGTGAGGTCTTCTGTTGGCATTTATAGGTCAAGGAAGCTAGAGACCAATCCTCTCACCAATTCAGATGGGCTCATTCTTGGGATCATCAACAACTTGGGGTCCCTTACTCAAAGGGTCTGACTGATATGCATTGTCTCCCCTACACTGGCCTCCTTTCAGTTCCTCAACTATCCCAAGATCCTTCCCACCTCAGGCCTTTGACCATTCTGTTTCTTCTGCTTGGATTACCCTTTCCCCAATCTTTATATGGCTGCCTCATGATCCTTCATGTCTCAGCCTAAATGCTCAATCCTCAGAAAGGCCTTTCCTGATCCTTTTATGTAGGTTAAGAAAGACTCCTTTCCTTCCCTCTCAGCCTTGATTCAAATACACTTCCTTCTTAACACTTACCATTATTTCTAATTTTGGATATATTTTGTAAGAATGTGTGTCACACACACACTAATATATGCCAGCACCTAACACAGAATGTGGCACATAGTAGGTAATCAACATGTAAATATAGAATGAAATAATAGCAATGCATAAATGGATAAATGATTGAATTCACAGTTTAAGAAGGAAGGCCTGGAGATGAAATGCAATAATAATGATGATGATGGGGGCACCTGTCTGGCTCAGTCCGTAGAGTATATGACTCTTGATCTCAGGGTCATGAGTTTGAGTCCCACATTGGGTGTAGAGATTACTTTAAAAAATAATGATGATGATGATGATATTAAGAATAGCCAACTTGGGCCATACTAATTATACACTGTTGTAAAAGATTTACATATTTTAACTAACTGAATCCTCAAAACAACTCTACAGGATAGGTGCTATGTTCTCTATTTTTCAGTTGAGGAAACTGAAGCACAGAGAGGTTAAGTAACTCACCCAAGGCTACAAAGCTAGGAATAGGGGAACTGGGGTTCAAAACAAAGCAGCCTGGCTCCAGGGGCCCTGGTCTTAGTCCCAACTCTAAATCACCTCCCTACTATAAAATTTACCCAAAGAGAAACATACAGCTCTTGGTGACCTAAAATGTGCCATGCCAATGGTAGAAAGGGAAAGCCCAGATACATTTCTAACATGAATAATCCAAAGTCTTCATCTTAGGCAATAGTTTCAGCACTCTTCTGACTTGAAACAACTAGAAATGTTGATTATAAGTTACTTTTTCCTTTCTCTGTCTGGGAAAGTATTAATGTGTTAGAAAATGCTAGGAAGGTATCCAGAGAGAAAGAAGAAACCAGGAGTTTATGCACCAACTAGATGACAGGAAATTGGCTACACACCCATCAACTGATGCTTAAGAACACAAAGAATACATGGGGTGGTGAGTGGCTCTGCGTTAATCAGAGAAACTCCTCTGAGGAGATTAAGCCATGAAGAGTGACAGGGAAACGGCCCCATCAAAAAGAAAGACAGGGAGGACAGGGAGAGAAGGTGAGGAAAGGGAGAGAAGGTGAGGAAAGGAAGAGAAGAAAGAGGGGAAGAACGAGGTGGTGGTAGAGGAAGAGGAAAAGGAGAAGAAGAGAGAGAACAGGCTATTCAAGAGCAAGGCAACAACTGTCACATTAAGCAAAAAAACCTTCATCACAAAAAAGATACATATCTATGGGAACAGGGAAGTTTTGCAAAATCTTGACTCAATCTGAGAAAAACCAAATGTTTGAGATAGTAAGGAAGCATAGTATACCAGACTTTTCCAAGGGGTCCAATGAGGGCTGAAATCAAGCACTCTGATTGGGGCCAGTTTGCTTTTCCAATTTTGCTACCATAAGCCTTAAAAAAAACAAAACCTGAAGAAAAAAAAAGTTCTCTGTACACAAAAACAGAAATGTGGAGCACTGCTGGAGGAAGGCTTTGACTTGGACCCAGCATCCTCCTAACCTCCTAAATTCTTTAAGATTTTTTTTTAAATTTATTCTACAGAGATAGAGACAGCCAGCGAGAGAGGGAACACAAGCAGGGGGAGTGGGAGAGGAAGAAGCAGGCTCATAGTGGAGGAGCCTGATGTGGGGCTCGATCCCATAACGCTGGGATCACGCCCTGAGCCGAAGGCAGACGCTTAACCGCTGTGCCACCCAGGCGCCCCTAACCTCCTAAATTCTTACCACTGCCTACACCCTGTGGCCAGTGCTCCAGAGAGCAGAATGCAGACTAAGGTCTTAGGTGATATCCACAAAGATATCCAGCAAGAGTGTCTAAGAACATGTCCCTCTCCTCCCTCTTATTTAATAAAGCACATATTCCTCAAATGCCACTAGATGCAAGGTCCTGGACTAGGTATTAGAAGAAGAAAAAAAAAGATTGAGAAAAACAGCCTCATCCCTGGGATAAACAAAAGCACACATAGCTACATGCAAGTAGAAAACAATCAGAGCAGGAAGAAAGGGTCAACTGGACTTAGTGGCCACGTCTACCCAAGCTTATGAAAGTCAGGTACTTGTCTGTCTTTGGTCTCACATCTTCCTGAGCTTTGCTCCCTTGGTGAGCTCTCTGCCTCTTCTGTGTCCATTTGCCTAGTTCATGCTTTCTCTCTTATTCATGAGTTACCACCTAGGTCTTAGGCCTGCTGGACTCTTTCAAGACCACTCCAGTAGCATCCTAAGTAGATGAACTTTGATTTGATCATTAGGATTTAAAGACTTACGTATCAAATCGGATATATTTTACTCAAGAAAATTTAGAAAATATAAAAAACTGTCTTTGGTTTCAGAGGGGAGGGGGGCAGGGGATGTGTTGGCCCGGGTATTAAGGAGGACACGTATGGCATGGAGCACTGGGTGTTATACGCAAACAATGAATCATGAAACACTACATCAAAAACTAAAGATGTACTATATCCTGACTAACATAACATAATAAAAAAAATAATTTTTTAAAAAGAAAAGAAAAAATAATGTTAGATCTGATCTCCATATTCCCTAATAAATTTCTTTAAAAAAAAAAAAAGCTGTCTTCTTTCCTCCAGGAAAATTTTCATCAGGGTCTCTGTTCAACCCTAAAGGAAAGAATTCTTGGTTTTCAGATAGACTATACCCATTGATCTCACAAATTTCCATCCCAAAGGATAGGAAGAAAGGGACCTGAATAACCAGAAAAAGAGAAAGAGTCCTAGCCCCATAGCTATCTTGTATGAACTTGGGCAACCCATAGGGTTAATCTTCATTCTTGCTGGATCACTCAGATATGGGATATGGGATATGATAGTCTTAAAAAGTTTTCAGCTGAAAAAAGAAAAACAAGAGCTAAACCTGAGAGTTTACTGTGCATATGTCCTCACAACAATCTCAAGTAAGTCCAATATTGCCATTGTAGAGATAACAAATGTAGGACACAGAGATGCTTATTAACTCAAACAGGGTCACACAACCATTAAGGGGCAGAGGCTGGATTTGAACTCTAGCAGCCTGACTCCAGATCCTAGGCCCGAACAAGGGTCAACAAACTAGGGCTTATAGACCAAATCTGGCCCTCTGTCTCTTTTTGTAAATAAAGTTTTATTGGAACACAGTCATGCCCTTCCACTTATGCATTGTCCATGGCTAATTTCACGCTACAATAGCAGAGTGGAATAGTTGTGACAGAGATCATATAGCCTACAAAGCCAAAATATTTACTATCTAGCCCATTACAGAGAATGTTTGTCAACCCTTGCCCTACATCACTATGATGATTCTCTAATAATAAAAGAAGCAAAGGAACTGTGGCTATTGAGAGACCCACAGCCATTCAATTTTCAAGATCCTCTTTGGCAATAGACTGGCTAGCATGCCCACACCCATTCTTGTTTCCTCCTCTGTGGTGTGGACTCTTAAACTTTTAGTACTGGAAGAGACTTTGAGATCCTCAATCTGACTATCCTCCATTACAGAGGAGACTCTGAGACTCAGAGAAGTTAATGATTTGCCCGCTGTCACAAAGGTGGGACAAGCCAAGTCCTTTGGTTTCTTGTGAGATTCCCACTCCCTCTGGAATGTTTATTTCTGCACTGAAGGAGGTTGTCGAAGGGTTTATTCAACCCCATTACAACCCACTGCTCTCTTGGAGCTGACTCGAGTAAGTGTAACCAAACCCTCCGCCAAAACAAGAATTCTCCACTGGGCTGTGAATCTGAGGCCCAGCCTGAGTAATTACTGCTACCACTAGACAAGGGGTAGGGAATTTCCCCTTCAATGCTCACATTCCTTCTTCCGCATCTTCCACATCCCCAAATAATCATTACAACATAGCACACAGGCAGCTGTTTGTTAAAGCTGCCAACCATAGACGGGAATCCTGGGCCACCAACCAGTCCAAAGTTACAACAGGTATAGCTTCATGGTTTCATATTACTCAGTTGGCTTGGCTTGCTCACGTGTGACTCAGTCTTCTGGAGGCCTCCCTGCCTGGCCCCCTGTGTAAGTTGTCTCCTCTTGTAACCCAGCCCTGGAGTCCTTGCTCTTCTTCTTCAATTATCCCTCACTTCTTCTTTTTTTTTTTTTTAATAATTTTTATTTTGTTATATTAGTCACCATACAGTACATCCCCAGTTTTTGATGCAATGTTCCATGATTCATTATTTGCATATAACACCAAGTGCACCATGCAATATGTGCCCTCCTTAATACCCATCACTTCTATTTCCAAGCCAAGGCACAAATGATTTGTCTCTCTCAGCCTTATTAACTTTTTAGGAATAGGGTCTTTTTCCAGAGCTCCTAAATCTTCACCTGTTACTGGTCATAACTGCTCCTTTCAGCCTCCTAAGTCCCCAGGAATGTCCCCAATTGACTTCTCTGCTCAATCTCCTTTCAGACTTTGCAAGGTAACATATCCTCCTACTATCTTTGTGGGTGACTACCCAAGTCCCCCTGGCCTCTGGTATATTAATCCAAGGTCCTCCCTTTCTAAAATAATCTAAGAACTCTTTTCCCAAGCTTCTCTGGTTGCTCACTCCTGCTACAGCACAAAGCAACATGGCTAAAGGCAAAGTGTCCCAGTAGAGGGTTTCTGACAGAGATGTAAGTTCCGGAAAGCCTATCAGCCCTGTGATGTTCTCCTTTGCACTTGCACTTTTGAGAGTTGATATTATAGGTATGAACTTCCAGGACTGACAGACAGGATTGAATTGACTTTTTATTTTAATACAAAGAGAAGTGTAGATGTATAGGTTTAATATAGTTTAAATCCTTATTCAATTTTAGAGGGAAAGTACTTAGAAGGGGAGGGGGTGGGGGAAGGGGATAGCCTGGTGATGGGTAGTAGGGAGGGCACGTATTGCATGGTGCACTGGGTGTTATACGCAACTAATGAAGCATCAAACTTTACATCGGAATCTGGGGATGTACTGTATGGTGATTNCCAGTGATAGGTATTAAGGAGGGCACGTATCGCATGGTGCACCGGGTGTTATACGCAAGTAATGAATCATGGAACTTTACATCAAAATCTAGGGATGCACTGTATGGTGACTAACATAATATAATAAAAAATTATTATAAAAAAATAAAAAATAAATATAGAGAACTGAAAAAAATAAAAAAAATAAAAAGTACCTCCCCAAAAATAAATAAATAAAACCGTTTTAAATTTTAGAATAAAAATTATCGTGCTTATTTTTCTTCTAAATTAACAGTTTTTAAATTTTATAAGTTAGCAGAACCTTGTTCTCAAACAAAACCTTAGCAGATTCCCCTTATATAAAATAAATAAAAGTCAGTTTTCTGGGAAGGAGGGGGAGGGCAGCCTTTGAGGTATTTCTGCAGTGAACATATATTTAAAACACACTATTTTAGAATATAACCACAGATTCAATGTAACCTTATTGAATCTAAGACACCAGTTACTGTAAGACGTACCATGTAGCACCAAGAAAGAAAAAGCATTGCCACTTAAGCTATGGCATGCCACTGATTGATTATAACACACAAGCCAATCTCAGAGATGTTAAAATGCGGTCATTGTGTGGCTGGGATTGATGATTTATAGTACTGTTAATAAATATAAATACCAATCATGTTCGTTTATCCACATGGTCAATCCGAAAGTTAAATCTAAGTGAAGCAGCAGCACTAGCTTCACATAAATGCTGGTTTTCGTTTATTGGGCATTACTAAGGGCTATGCCCCAGACAAATGCCAACTGGAACTTTGCATTGGCACTCCTCGCCTTCTTTCCATTTCTTAATACTCTCATTTTCTGAGTACTTGCCAAGTGCTGAGTGGAGTACGTGGATTATCTCATTTAATTCTGACGAGAACACTCGAAAGTAGGCTCTATTCTCCTACTTTATAGACGTACAAATTGAAGCTCAGGGAAGTCCAGTGACTTGGCCAAAGTCACACAACTAGTAAATGTGGCAGATCAGATACGATGACTTCAAAGTCTGTGCTTGCTCTACTACAGAATTTTTTAGAATTAAAGCATTCTCTAACATAATATAATAAAAAATCATTAAAAAAAAAGAATTAAAGCATTCTCAAAGTTGAGAGGGACTTAGAAGTCATTGCTCCTCCATTCAAGAATCCCTCTGTCCAGCATCCCTAACAGATGATGCTTTCAGTATATCTGACCAGATAGATAAGAGTCTACCCAAACCAGTAATTATCAAACCTGCCTGATAATCAGAAACTTCTGGGAAGCTTTTTTAAAATACAAATTCCTGGGTCTCTCTTCCAAGGCTTTTTTTAATTTAAAAAATAGGTCTGAAGCGAGGCCTAGAAATCCGTGTCTTTGGAAAGCACACCCAGGTAATTCTGATACATTGGCAAGTTTGCAAACCATTAATGTAATCTCACAAAGCCTTACATGGAAACCATTGTTGGAAGAAGAAGTTGAATTTCAGCCCCATCAAGGAAGTAGTGACTTCTGTACAAAGAAGAAAGAGGCCGTACTTCTCCGTCGTTGGTTAGAATAATCTAACACTGAAACATGAGTGAGGTAAACAATACCCATAGGAAACCCCACATGAACCATTGAACCCTATATGCTTTGGGTAGGGCTAATTCCTCTCGCCAACAAAAGTTCAGCCCCAACCCACTTCCAGGTGCTATCAGGAAGAAAGACATCATTGCTGGTTAAGATGCGATGTGTTTCCAGGCCAAGCCCAAGATGCATATTTCCTAAGGATTGTTCTGCCCCATTCTCACCCCCCCCCAACTCTCATTGGCTTCTCCATGACCCAGACATTGGAAGCTGATGTCTTACCCCCAGTAAATAAGCCCTAGAAATTTTATATGAAGAGATATGAGAGTTTCTTGTCACAGTGTGGGGAGGGAAGAAAAAGAAGGTCTGGATGCAAACAGGGCAGATGAGTACTTGACAGGCTTACTGTAGGGAGCAGTGAAGCATTAAATGGGGTGGAGGGGTGCACTGCTTTCAAAATAACTGAAGTAAACTTCCTATTCAGCTCTCTAATTCAGCAAACCTCAAGTCCACTAAGATTTCATCTAGCCTTGGCTCTGAAATCAGTACAGCACACTGTCCAGTAGAACTTTCTATGATGATAGAAACATTCTAGATCTGTACTCTCTAATATGGCAGACACTATCCACATGTAGCTATTAAGCACTTGGACTACGGCTAGTATGACTGAGGAAAGAAATTTTTAATTTTATTTAATTTTATTTTCAATTTAAATAGCCCATGGGATTAGTGGTTACCATACTGGACGGTGCAGTTCTAGAGCGACTACCCTAGCCTTGTCTTGAACTTTGTGATCAGAGCTGCCTATTCAACACCAGCTTTTAGGAAAGCACCAAAGTACAAAGCTTGAGAAGATAAAATATGTCAGGAGCGAGCACCATGAGGGAGCCATGATAAAAATCAGCATCTGCCTAGTATTCTTGGCCACCTTAGGGATAAGGCAGAAATGACTTCAGGGAAAACCCAAGCAGCTGTGAAGATTCCAGTTATTAAAGTCCATCCCCAAACAACTGATCAAAGCCCAACTGCAGGGTATGGTGTGATGATTTCCTTGCAACTCCTCTCATGCTCTGCATATGACAGTGACAATTTTTACTTTCTTCTCTTCCTCCAATCAACTCACACTCACTTTCTTCTAATTGTTTCTATGCTTCATTACCCACCCTTACCCAGCCAATCTTGCTTGTATCTTAAGTTCAAGGACTTGTACAATGTGGCCAATCTGGTCAACCAGTCATTTTGGTGAGAACTCTGAGTTGAGATGGTCATTGGACTGAACTGATAAGCCAGCCAGAGCTCTGTGCTGATAGGATGGAAGGGACTTCCCAGTTTCTCTTCCATGCATGCACATGTCTTTTGACTGAGATAGTTCTCCCCATGTATGAATATCGAGAAAAATACCTCTCAAATATACAAAATACAAAATCTTCCAAGAGATGAAGAAAACTGGGGGAACAGTAGGGGGCTCCTCCTCCAGCTGTTCTGAGTACTTATTGAGGTTCCCTTGTGCCAGGCATTGCATTAGGCTCCCAAGGTAGGACAGATAAAGTCTCTCTATCATGGGACCTAAAGTAACAAAAAGGTAGTGAAAGAGCTATTAACTGAGTTTCCACCCCATAAGAGGTATCCATTTCTCATAACATTCCTGGAAGGTAAATATTACCATCCCCATTTTATACATACAAAGCAGAAGTTCAGATGTACCCAAGATCACCTCAGTCTGTGTGCTCTCTTTGCTTCTCCACACTGTCCACTTTGTGCAGTCTCTTCCTGTATGTATACCGTGAAAGATTCCAAGCACTATTTATTTAAAGATTATTCCCTTACCACAAGAGATTAAGGGTACCCAGGAGACCTGGTGAGCAGAAGACCCATTATCAGATATTTAAGGCAGGAAGGAAGAATCAGTGCCTCCCAAAGCCAAGAAGAAAAGGGCCTCGTCCTATAGGGAATATTGTAGTTAAGCAAGTAGTTTTTCAGAGAAAACTTACCGGCCACCACACCATACTTCGTCCTGCCAGGAAGAAGCCTCCAACAGTCCCACGATTAGTGGAAAACATAGCCTGAGGAGGAAAGGTCAAAAATTTAATAGTAAACTAGAACAGAGCAACTTTGCCAGCCAGAAGGACACACCTTTCCCACACCCATATACTTGCACTTTCTTTTACCCAATTCACGTGCTGAAACACTTCCACATTCCTTACTCCCGTGGAGCTCCTCTATACTTAGATGAAGGAGGCAGGGACCTACATTTGACAGACAAGAAGACTGGGGCTCAGAAGGTTTAAACAGCTTGCCCTGGTGCTAGCTCTGCAATGAGCTCACAGTAGGGCTTCAAGCAAGTCACTCCACCTGGACCTGTTTGTTTGTCTGTTAAATAAGGGGAAATGGAACTTTTTATGCATTTTTAACAAGCATACTCAAGGTGCCTAATGAAATATCATTCTTTTTAAAAGCACTACACAGTATGTAAATTATATCTCAATAACGTTATCAAAGCAAAAAAAGAAGAAAAACACTATAGGAATGCATGGTGTTCATATTGAATACATTAAAGATGGAACATTCAAACTCAATTCAAAACTTTCCTCTCCAGGATGTCGGTAGGAGCTTGCGGAAACATTACTTTTCAACATATTGTGAGTACTGCAGAATGATTATTATTACAAATACAGAGGAAGGAGAGGATTCCTTCTGACTGGGGTGCGAGGAAAGGCTTCACAGAAGAAACAGCACTTCCACAAGTCTTGAAGATAGAGTGGGATTTATTAGAGGAAAGAAGGAAAGGACATTTCAGACTGTGGGGACAGCATGAACAATAACCCGGAGGTAGAACTGCAGCAGTGGGAGGAGGAAGGGAACAGTAAACGGTATTATCAGGTGAATCTGGCTGAGGCATATGAATTAGGAGAGTGGTGAGAAGTGAGGGCAGACCACAGACCCTCAAATGCCAGTCTAAAAAATATAGGTTTTATTCCATAAGCAGTGGGGAGGCACTGAAGGTTTATGAGGAGAAGAATGACATGCATTTTCAATAAATGACCACCAGCCCCTTTCACAACACCCTTGGAATGTTGCCTCTCAACCTTCAGCTTATTCCTAGTCCAGCTCAGGCCCAGGCCCCGTCCTCCAGCTCAAAACTGGGACAGTGTCTCTGCCCGTGGCCTCCTTCCACTTCCCTCTTTTTATTTATTTATTTATTTGTTTGTTTGTTTGTTTGTTTGTTTATTTAAATTCAATTAGCCAAGATATAGTACATCCCTCCTTCTTTCTACTTCCGAAGGCCTTCCCTTAGCTGATCACTTGCTAATCTCCCTGAAAAGGCTAATGGCTGATAATGACTTAGCCTTGTTAAAGGTGTTTGCATTTTCACACATGACCCCTGAGGCCAAAGAGCATCACTGGTCCAAAGGCATTAACCTCAGATGGTGGCGTTTCAGACACTTAGAAACTCACCATGTATTCAGCAAACATGTCTACTACAGAGAGCATGTTGCTGATTGCTCAGACTCCAAAGATGGACTGGACTCAGTCCTTTAGGAAGCAGGGTCATTCATACATCCAACAATCAACATAGATTGTTAAGCACCCCTGTATGCCAGGCAGTGTCAGGGAGAGCATGGCTCAGATCTTTCTAGACTCCTGGCAGGGTCCTCCCTCCCATAGGACATACTTTTAGGGCTTCCATAGTGGTTTTTCTAGGAATAGCAAGAGGACTAACAGACCCAAGGATCAGAGAAGGTAGCAAGAGGCTGAACAGAAATATGTCCCCTCAGGCTCCAGAAGTTTGCCAGGGAAAGGCCATTCTGAAAGCCAGTCTGAAGTCAAAGCAGATTGATATGCACCAGGTGGTATTGGAGGGACACAAAAAGTGGGTTTGGGGCCCAGACACAACATTTCCAAGTTCGTCTCAGAAACAAAGAGCTTAGAGGAAGAATGTGGTTGGTAGAGACTTAGAGTGGGAAACTGGATAATTCAGGAAAGATGCTGGGGATAGATAAAAGGCAAGGAGAGGTGTATCTACCTCAGGTCTTCTTTTCTCTAATGTTCATTGCCTCATCTCCACAAGCCCAAACCCCACACACCCATCCTTCAAGGCTCCTCAAATGTGATCTTCCCCCATGAAACTTTACCTGACACTCTTCCACAGAAACTTCCTTCTCTACTATGGCCTCCTCCCCTTCCTAAACAAAAATAATCTCTCTCTTCTGTGAACATCTAGAGAACTCCATCCATATCTCATTCACAACCCTTACATTTTTTTTTACTTTGTGTTACCATATTACAATTTTTTTCTAGCTTTATTAAGGTATATTGACAAATAAAAACTTTATTTTTAAGGGATACAGTGTAATATTTTGAAATACATGTTCATTGCCAGGGGCTAGCGGGTGGAGGAAATGGAGAGATGTTGATCAAAAGGTAAAAGGTAGGGGCACCTGGGTGGCTCAGTTAGTTAAGCCTTCAACTCTTGGTTTTGGCTCAGGTCATGATCTCAGGGTGGTGAGATGGAGCCCCAAGTCAGGCTCCACGCTCAGCAGAGAGTCTGCTCAAGATTCTCTCTCTCTCTCTCACTCCGTCCCTCCCCCCCCACCCTGTGCACTCAGGCTCTCTCTCTAAAAATAAATAAATAGAGGGGAGGGGGTGGGGGATTGGGATAGGCCGGTGATGGGAATTAAGGAGGGCACATATTGCATGGTGTTACACGCAAATAATGAATCATGGAACACTACATCAAAAACTAAGAATGTACTGTATGGTGACTAACATAACATAATAAAAAATTATTATTAAAAAATAAATAAAAATAAAAATAATTAAATCTTTTTTTAAGCTAAAGGATAAAAATATAAGATGAATAAATTCTGGAGATCTAATTTACATCACGGTGACTATAGTTTATAATACTGTATAATCGGAAACCGGGGATGTACTGTATGGTGACTAACATAATATAATAAAAAATCATTAAAAAAATACTGTATTGTATGGGGTGCCTGGGTGGCACAGCGGTTAAGCGTCTGCCTTCGGCTCAGGGCATGGTCCCGGCGTTATGGGATCGAGCCCCACATCAGGCTCCTGTGCTATGAGCCTGCTTCTTCCTCTCCCACTCCCCCTGCTTGTGTTCCCTCTCTCGCTGGCTGTCTCTATCTCTGTCAAGTAAATAAATAAAATCTTTAAAAAAAAATACTGTATTGTATTGTTGGATGAGGCAGCCCTGGAAGAGGGTAAAACAGAACAAAATAATGTTGGAAGAGATGGGGATGGTGACAGAGGGACATTAGCTGCGGGTGCCTTCTCTAAGATGAGGAAGCAAATTGGCCAGGATTGCTCTGTCTGGGCAGCCCAGAGATCATGCAGGAGTCAAGATGCCTATCCCCAAACCAAGGCACTTTTGATACTCCAGTAGAAAAAAAGAGGAATGTAAACTGGAAGAAATCCAGCACGTTAAATGATCAGGGTCCAGAAGCACTGACTAATGGGGAAGATTAAATGTAGACAAATATTAGCAGGCTCATTAAGTAGCATTTAACAGGACAAGTGATACTGATTCACAGATATTTGAAAAGTGTAAACACCATAATCAGCAGGACTGGCAGGGGCTAAAATAAGATTGGTTCGAGGAAGAGAGATTATCGGCAATTGTCTGGGTAACAGGCAGTATGGCACAGCTAGCAAATGATGGATTCACATCTTGGCTACAACACACATAAGCTGGGGAGGGGTGGGGAGAGGAAGGTAGGCAAGGTGGCAAAGCCCCTGGTACTGTGGAAAACCAAGAGTCAAAAGACCTGAGTTCTAGGAACAATTCCATGTATTGCAACCTTAGGCAAATCACAACCACATGGGGTTTCAGTTTCCTTCTTGTAAAATGGGGATTAGCATTCCCGCCCTCCTTTTCTTGAGGCTTTCTGTGAAGATGTCCCACCCAGTTGATCACTTTTGCCCATTTTTAAAAGGACAAAAACCATTCAGGGCCTGGCTCATATCTTGGAGGGCAACTGATTAATAGTATTTAAAAAGACTCCCAGACTCCATAAAGAATTTTCAAGTTCATCTCTGCAGAGCCTCACAACCACCTTGGGAAGTCGTAAGAATAGGTAAGATTGTACCTATTTACACCTGAGTAAACTGAGGCTGAGGCAGGTTACCTGAGGTCGTAAAGCTAGAACTATGTCAAAACCAGTGGTAAACTTGAGAATCCTGGCTCCTAGTTGGACACTTTTGGGATGGTGAGACTATTAGGGAACACTCCATCACACTGACCCCTTGTGACACTTGGAAAGCCTTTTAGTCACATCTGGTTTCTATAATTACTTAAAAAACAAGCCAAAAACAAAAGAAAACAAAAAACTTCCTTTTATCCCTAAAAAATAACAACAACAACAACAAGCAAACAAAATTCAGTGGCCATGAAAGGGCCCACTCTCCTCCCCTCTAAATCAAGAGTTCAGGGGCGCCTGGGTGGCTCAGTCATTAAGCGTCTGCCTCCGGCTCAGGGTGTGATCCCAGTGGTCTGGGATTGAGCCCCACATCAGGCTCCTCCACTATGAGCCTGCTTCTTCCTCTACCACTCCCCCTGCTTGTGTTCCCTCTCTCGCTGGCTGCCTCTCTGTCAAATAAATAAATAAAATCTTAAAAAAAAAAAAAAAGAATCCAACCACCTGCTGGCATCGCAGCCTTCTGGCACAACACCCCAACCAAAGCTGTTGAGAGTGTCTGGAATACGTGCAAATTTATATTTTTTTAAGATTTATTTATTTATTCCTGAGAAAGCCAGCTCATGCACGAGAGGGGCGAGGGGCAGGGAGAGTGAATCCTCAAGCTGACTCCCGGAGTGCGGAGCCCTGGAGCCCAGAGTCCAAAGACGGGCTGAATCCCAGAACCCATGAGAACACGACCTGAGCCAAAACCAAGAGAAGGTGGCTCAACTGACTGAGCCACCCAAGCACCCCTGGAATATGTGCACATTTAAAACATCTCATCTTCTAGTTGCTGGGTGTGCCAGAGTCTGTCATAGTGAAATTTCCAAGTTCCAATTTCCAAGGCTGCTAAGAACAAGTTTCTCTGGTTTGGTTTGTCCCCAGTCCCCAAGGGGAGCCACAGGCACTTCCCTCTCCCCAGCACCAGGCCACCCTCCGGTCTTCCTTCTACTCCTCCTCCACCCAGCTTTGCCAACTCTCACTCATTCCAGCCCCTCCGCCTGCAGGTCAGCCTTTCCGAGGAGGACCCCACAGCACCCCTCCATTCGAGGCTGCCCCGCAGCCCATGCAGCTGGCAGAGGCTTGCGTCCTTCCTGTTCTAAATTGTTTCTTTTCCATCCAAAACTGTATGACTAAGAAAAGGCAGAATAGTCCTGGCCTCCTTGGGGCTTATCTCCCAAGCCCAGGGATCTTCCCTGCAGCCCCAAGCTCTCCCTCTCCTGCCCCTCACACTGGCCCCAGACTCCCCAATTGCCCCCACCTCCTTTTCTGCTCACAGACCAGGGGTATCCTCCTTGGATCTTCCTCGCCAGCTCCCCTCGGCACCCCTCTCCTTTCTGCTCATCCTTGCTTTCCCCCCTCACTTCACACTGTGCCCCCCCTGAACTCCTCTCAAGCGCTTCCAAGTTATTTTCAACCGGCTGCACAGACCCTTAAGCCCATCGTCCGCTCCTCACAGCTCACCGATGCCGTCTCTCCTCTGTGTGCCCCCCCCCGTCCCTTCTGTGGCCCTTGTCCCCTCAGCCCATATCTCCGGGTCCTCACATACCCACAGCCCGACAGCCATCACCACCACAAAGTAAATGACGATGATAGAGATGTCGGCCGCATTGCGGATGCGCTCGTGGGCCGCGAGGGGTGCGGCAGTGGCGTTGGTCATGGGGCTCCAGGTGGTACTGTCCATGGCTGCGGCGGCGTCGGCGGCGTCGGCGGCGATGCGTCCCTCCCGCCCAGGCCCCTTGCTCCTTATACGGCCTCCGGGTTAATGATCAGCCCCGGTGAGGTGGGGAGAGGGCAACCGCGAAGTCGCGCCGGGGCAGTGGAGCTCCTGCGCTGCGCCGTCGGGGAGCAGCCTTGGACGCAAACCGCGCTGAAGGAGGAGCAGACGGCGCTGTTGGCAGAAGGGTGGCAGGCCGGCAGGTAAGGGCTGTTCCGTGAGTGGGGAGGGGCCGGCCAGGGGGTGGTGTCCGCCCAGCACAAAGGCCCGCTGTACTCCCTCAGCGGGCACCTGGCCCAGCAGCCTTGCCTGCTCTGCCGGGGGCAGAGAGGGTGCGGCTTCAATGAGGAACCAGGCCGCCTGGGGCCGGGGTCTTAGAGGCTTCAGGTCACCTGCCACTGGATCAGTACCAAGCCCTCTACAGACAGGCTTCTCCATGTGTAAAATGAGTGCAGGATTGTTCCCAGGAATCAGCCAAGTTCTTGGCCTCTGTGGAGAAAATTCTGGGGGAAGACCAGTTGTCAAATATTGCTGGAAAGAAATTCAGAACAATTGCAGTCTCTTGGACACAGGGACAGCCACCCACCTACCACCTTTCTGACTCCCCTGCAGCCCCCAGAGGCACTGTTACCCCCGCGGTAAGGAAGAAGAGAGAGAGACTGGGAGAAGGGATCCCACTGGGAGCTATTTCCTTGCCCTGTGCCTCACCCAGTAACGTGATTTGGGACCCTTCTGAGGCAGGTAGGAGGGAAGACTAGAGAATCCCTTCCATGGAGCTCACTGAATGCTGACCCTTCCTGGGGACTCAGCCTGCCATCTGGAAACACATGTCTAAGCCGAAAGTAGGGGCTCAATACAGTGATGGCTGAGAGAGGAGGTGTGACTCACCCAAGATCACACAGTGAGCCAGTGACAGAGCTGGTCCTGCAGCCTAGGCCAGGGCAGGCCTAGTTCCGAGGAGGGTTGGAGATGCTCTCAGGCGCTGGTGCTGGAGGCCACAGAGCAGCCACTATGGAGAGGGGAGCTTTGCTGGGGTGATAAGATACAGGGAGGAGGAAGGACCACCTAAACCCTGCCAGGACTCTGTTCTGCCTCAGGCCCTCCCTGCCCACCACTAGACAACCATCCAATGCCCAAATGCCAGCAACCCACTCCTTTGTACCTCACTGCCTCTGAGGTCTACTCCCCTTCTCCCTCATCAGAATTTGCTCTTCCTATTGAGACTGCAATCAGAGAATCATTGTTTGGGCAGCATCCATTAGGTCTTTCCCATTTACCCCCACCGACTGCCCAGGGCCCATCATAATGCCTGGCCACAGGAAATAGGAATTCCTCTTCAGGAGAACCAGGAAGCAGAGACTCTTCAACATGGATGCCTTCCAAAACTTCGAGCTCAGCCATCAGCCACAGCTTGGAGCAACTCACCTTTCATCCATGTCTATCTGTTCCCAAATTCAGCAGAGCATTATCACCTGGCTCTGACCAAGCAGAGCCCCTGCCGTCAGGGAACGTCTAGTCTGGTATGGAAGTGAGCTGATCCACAGCAAAAGTCCAGCCCTGAACCCCCAGCTGCAGGCAGCCAGCCTGTGACAATTTCCAAAAGTGAAGTCTGTCAATGAGCAAATCTGAAAAGTGAGGAGGAGGAAGGACCTGAAGTACTAAAGGACTTCAAAGGAGGGAAAGAGCTGTCCTCTGATCTTTCTCAGACAGCAGAACATGGCCAGGGAGGAAAGAAATGGCAGCTTGGAAGAGACCAGAAAATGTATTCATTCATTCATTCATTCTTGCAACAGAAGAACAGCTCCTATGTGCCAGGTCATGTGTGCCAACACTGGGGATACAGCTGTGCACAAGATTCACAGGGTTCTTGCCCTCACAAGGCTTCTGGCCCAGTGGGGGGAGTTGACCATCATCAAAAATGAGACAAATACCTATAAACTTAGCATTGTGATATGTGCTTTGAAAGAGACATACTAATGTTCCAAATGTGTAGCAAGGATTTTGACCTGGGAATGAGGTGGAGTAGGGGAAAGGCCTGGAACGGTCTAGTTTGAAAAGGGCCACGAAAGAGGAGTGAGCCAGGTAAGGTGAGAGAGAGGGATATGTACCAGGAGAGGACAAGATGGGGCTAAAAATAACTAATCGAACATAATAAAAAAAGTTTTAAAAAATAAAATAAAAAATAAAGACACAAGTGACATTTTGATATATTCTAAAAATAAATAACTAAATAGGGGTGCCTGGATGGCTCAGTTGGTTAAGCATCCAACTCCTGATTTTGACTCAGGTCAAATCAGGTCATGATCTCAGGGCTGTGAGATCGAGCCCCATGTCGGGCTCCACACTGGCCATGGAGCTTGCTTAGGATTCTCTCTCTGCCTCTTCCCTTCCCCCCTCCCTCTAAATAAATAAATAAATAAGCATGTCACCAGCAAGTAACGCCTTCCCCCTATGGGGGTGAGGGCTGCAGGGGATCTCCAGGGTGTCTGAGGCCCTTCTGTAATTTCTGTTCCTCACTGGTCTCCTCTAAAAGGACAATTTAACTCAAGAAAACAGCACAGAGATTCCTCAAAAAATTAAAAATAAAACTACCGTGTGATCCAGGAATCCCACTTCTGGGTTTATATCCAAAGGAAATGAAATCCATATCTCAAAGAGATATCAGCACTCCCATGTTCATTGAAGCATTATTCACAATAGCCAAGTTGGAAACAACTTAAATTGTCCAACAACAGATGACTGGATAAAGGAAATGTGGTAAAAATATGTATCACATATATGTATATGTGTGTGTGGTGGAATATTATTCAGCCATTAAAAAAATAAGGAAATTGTGCCCTTTACAGCACTATGGATGAACCTGGAGGACATTATGCTAAGTAAAATAAGGCAGACAGATACGTGCAATCTAAAAAAAGTCAAACTCATAGAACCAGAAAATAGATGATGGTTGCCAGGGGCTAGGGGGTAGGAGAAATGGGGAGATGTTGGGCAAAGGTTATAAACTTACAATTATAAGATGAATGAGTTCTGGGATCTGATGTACAGTATGATTACTATAGTAAACGATACTGTATTGTATACTTGAAAGTTGCTAAGGGAGTAGATTTTAAGTGTCCTCACAATAAACACACACACACACAAGCACACAAAATGGTAACTATGTGAGGTGCTGGATGTGTTAGTTAACTTAATTGTGGTAATCATATCACACTGTATGCATATGTTAAATCATCACATTGTATACCTTTTTAAAACTTATGCTATACAACCTAGTTTTTAAAGGAAAGAATTATTTCCCCTACACAGATGCTTCCAGGGAAACACAGTATGATGCATCACCTGCCCCCCACAGCTGGCCAGAGCTGCTGAGCCACTGCTAATTAGTAAGGATCCTGTTGGCCTCTCTCCTGCCCTCAATGGTGCCAACCCAAATCAGGGTCTAGTCACAACAAAGGGACGTTATTACCAGAACCTCAAGAGAAAGAAAAAAGCTGGCCAAACAGCCAGACTGTGGGGAAGAGGAGGCTGATGAGGAAAGACAGACATAAAAGCAAGATGCAGACATCACCTGAATCCACACAGGTTCACAGTCTCAAGTCAGACTGCGGTCCTAAGCTCGAAAACCAGGGCCCACAGATTCACAGCTAAACCTGACAGTTGGGAGAACATGATTCAAATGACTCTGAGGTCACTAAGCTAACATCTACAGATGGCAGGGGAGGAACCCAGGATTTGGAGTGTAGTGACTCATCACTGAGTAGGGATTCTCCTGTTTCCTCTTCTCTGCCTCCCTTCCACACTACTTATCTGTCCAGGTCTCAGAGGAGTCCCTACCTGTTTCTACCAGCCCAGGAGCTCTTCCCCAGCAGGCCTCAAATGTGCAGTGTCCACCTCTCACTGACCAAACTGTGCTCCATGCCAAGGAATCCCATGGTGCAACGGCCAGCTCCTGAGCTCCTGTCACGCAGTGAGATTAACAGCCTAGGTGCAGAGGCTATGAGTTTGGGAAGTTACCTGGAGAGGGGAAACCACATGGCAGGTTTGAGTCTTAGCTCAGCCATCATCCAGCAGCGGACCATGGGTAGCTCATTTGACGTCTGTGATCCTCCATTTGAACACCTGTAAAATGGCATAGACAAGGACCGTCTTCTGTACCTATGAGGTCTAAATGAGATGAAGGTGCAAAGGGGCCTCACTGATAACAAAAAGGCAAAGGTGAGGGACTTAGAGAGCTGCTATGATTTTCTCTCCTTTTTCCTTTTCCTTGTTGGAAGCTCAATTGTGGGAATCAGTGTATTAGCTTCCCGTGGCTGCTATTAACAAATTACCACAAATATGGCAGCTCAAAACAACAGAAATGTATCCTCTCGGGGTTCTGGAAAGCAGAAGTCCAAAATTGGTTTCACTGGGTGAAACCCAGGTTTCAGCAGGGCTGCACTGTTCAGGTTTTTTTTTTATTATATTATGTTAATCACCATACAGTACATCCCTGGATTCCGATGCAAAGTTCGATGCTTCATTAGTTGCGTATAACACCCAGTGCACCATGCAACACGTGCCCTCCTTACTACCCATCACCAGTCTATCCCATTCCCCACCCCCTCCCCTCTGAAGTATTCAGTTTGCTTCTCAAAGTCCATAGTCTCTCGTGTTTCATTCCCCCTTCTGATTACCCCCCCTTTCTTTATCCCTTTCTTCCCCTACCGATCATCCTAGTTCTTATGTTCCATAGATGAGAGAAATCATATGATAATTGTCTTTCTCTGCTTGACTTATTTCACTTAGCATTATCTCCTCCAGTGCCGTCCATGTTGCAGCAAATGTTGAGAATTCGTTCTTTCTGATAGCTGAGTAATATTCCATTGTATATATGGACCACAGCTTCTTAATCCAGTCATCTGTTGAAGGGCATCTCGGCTCCTTCCATGATTTGGCTATTGTGGACAATGCAGCTATGAACATTGGGGTGCATATGGCCCTTCTCTTTACTACGTCTGTATCTTTGGGGTAAACACCCAGTAGTGCAATGGCTGGGTCATAGGGTAGTTCAATTTTTAACTTTTTAAGGGACCTCCACACTGTTTTCCAGAGTGGCTGTACCAACTTGCATTCCCACCAACAATGTAGGAGGGATCCCCTTTCTCCACATCCTCTCCAACAATTGTTGTTTCTTGCCTTGTCTATCTTTGCCATTCTAACTGGCGTAAGGTGGTATCTCAGTGTGGTTTTGATTTGAATTTCCCTGATGGCTAATGATTTTGAACATTTTTTCATGTGTCTGTTAGCCATTTGTATGTCTTCATTGGAAAAGTGTCTGTTCATATCTTCTGCCCATTTTATGATTTGTTTATTTGTTTCTCGTGTATTGAGTTTGAGAAGTTCTTTGTAGATCTTGGATACCAGTCCTTTATCTGTGGTGTCCTTTGCAAATATATTCTCCCATTCCGTGGGCTGTCTCTTAGTTTTTTTGACTGTTTCCTTGGCTGTGCAGAAGCTCTTTATCCTGATAAAGTCCCATAAGTTCATTTTATCTTTTATTTCTCTTGCCTTTGGAGATGTGTCGTGAAAAAGGTTGCTCTGGCCGATGTCATAGAAGTTGTTGCCTATGTTCTCCTCTAGAATTTTGATGGATTCCTGTCTCACATTGAGGTCTTTCATCCATTTGGAGTTTATTTTTGTGTATGGTGTGAGAGAGTGGTCAAGTTTCATTCTTTTGCATGTAGCTGTCCAATTTTCCCAGCACCATTTATTGAAGAGACTGTCTTTTTTCCACCGGATGTTTTTTCCTGCTTTATCAAAGATTAGTTGCCCAAAGAGCCGAGGGTCCATTTCTGGGTTCTCTATTCTGTTCCATTGGTCGATGTGTCTGTTTTTGTGCCAGTACCATGCTGTCTTTGTGATCACAGCTTTGTAGTACAGCTCGAAATCCGGCATTGTGATGCCCCCAGCTTTGTTTTTCCTTTTCAACAGTTCCTTGGAGATTCGGGGCCTTTTCTGGTTCCATACAAATTTAAGGACTATTTGTTCCAGTTCTTTGAAAAATGTCCTCGGTATTTTGATCGGGATAGCATTGAAAGTGTAGATTGCTCTGGGTAGTATGGACATTTTAACTATGTTAATTCTTCCAATCCATGAGCATGGAATATTTTTCCATCTTTTTATGTCTTCCTCAATATCTTTCAAAAGTGATCTATAGTTTCTAGCATATAGGTCCTTTACGTCTCTGGTTAAGTTAATTCCAAGGTAACGTATGGTT
Source organism: Ailuropoda melanoleuca (assembly GCF_002007445.2). Taxonomy (NCBI): domain Eukaryota; kingdom Metazoa; phylum Chordata; class Mammalia; order Carnivora; family Ursidae; genus Ailuropoda; species Ailuropoda melanoleuca. The sequence goes on from NC_048229.1 coordinate 18,062,561, forward strand.
TTTGGTGTTATTGTAAATGGGATGGATTCCCTAATTTCTCTTTCTTCAGTCTCGTTATTCGTGTATAGAAATGCAACTGATTTCTGGGCATTGATTTTGTATCCTGCCACCTTACTGAATTGTTCTATAACTTCTAATAGTTTGGGAGTGGATTCCTTTGGGTTTTCCATATAGAGTATCATGTCATCTGCAAAGAGAGACAGTTTGACTTCTTCTTTGCCGATTTGGATACCTTTGATCCCTTTTTGTCTTCTGATTGCTGTTGCAAGGACTTCTAGTACTATGTTGAATAATAGTGGCGAGAGTGGGCATCCTTGTCGTGTTCCTGATCTTAAGGGAAAGGCTTCCAGCTTTTCCCCATTGAGAATAATGCTTGCAGTAGGCTTTTCATAGATGTCAGGTTTTAGGGAAGGATCCTTCCTTGCCTCTTCCAGCTCCTGGGGCTGCCAGCATTCCTTGGCTTGTGGTCAGATCTCTCCAATCTCTGTCTCCATCTTTGTGTGTGTGTGTGTGTGTGTGTGTTAAAATATACATAACATAAATTGCCCATGTTAACCCTTTTTAAGTGCACTAATATATTCACAATGTTGTGCTACCATCACTACTATCCATACCCTAAGAGTTTTTCATCATCCTTCTCACCTTTCCCTGGAAAGCACCATTCATTTCTCTGTCTCTATGAATTTGACTATTCTAGGTACCTTTATACAAGAGGATTAACACAATCTACCTCTATCTTCACAATGCCTTCTCTTCTTTGTCTGCCAAATTGCCCTCTGTCTCTGAGGACATTTGTGATGGTGTTTAGGGCCCATGAGGGTAATCCAGGGTCATCTATCCTCATCTCAAGATCCTTAACTTAATCACACGTGCAAAGAACCTTCTTCTAAATAAGGTAGCATTTACAGGTTCTAACAATGAGGACCTGGTATCTTTGGAGGGTCATTATTCAGTTACTGCAATCAGAGATGGCGTGGGAGTCTGAATGTGGAAGGATTTGATGAAGGAAGCAGGATTGGAGCTGCTCTGGGAAGGGTGGAGTGAGGAGGAAGGCACTGCTGGAGGGAATGAATCTAGGCCTAGAAGGATAAAAGCCAAAAAGCTGCTAGGCAAAGAGGAGGTGAGGATAAGTGAGACGGGCCAGGAAAGGGAATCAGTGAGTTGGCCCCAGGTTGCCTGCCCTTCCTTTCCAGCCCCCAACCTGTATCTGGGCATGAAGGAAGTAAAGGGAGGGACAGAATGCTAAGAAGGACAAAATGCTCCTGGCCCTCCCCCTGAAGTTGAAACCAATAAGGAGTTGACTCCTGGTGGTCTCCATCCAATCATCTGAGCCCTGACTAGGCCTCTGCCATGCCGGGTCATGTTGGGCAAGCCCCCGGTGTTTGAGAATCACCTCTACAGTGGGGATCCAGAGGCTTACTTAGTGCCCACCATGCATACCAGCTTTGGGCTGGAACCAAAAGCCAGGTTGCTTGGTGGTGGGCTGTAGCTCTTTCCTCTATATTCCAAATCCCAGATAAGCTTCAGGAAGAAGCTACAGGATGAGATGCTGCAAGATGTCTTAGCCTACCTTCCCCAGAGCTCTGGGATACTGACTCAGCCCTCGTCCTTAGCCTGGGGCAGCAGAAATAGCACATGGCCCAGAATCAGGAGGCCTGGGTTCAGGCAGTTGTTACTCTGCCAAGTGGCCTTAGACAAGTCTCTTCACCCTCTAAGACTGTTTTCTTACCTATCAAATTGGCAGAATTTGAATAACTGGTCTCTTAAGAAAGATACTGGTACCAATTCTATGACTCTAGTCAGGGCCCTGAATTTCTCTGAATCTCTGTCTCTCAATTATAAACTGGGGACAATAAGCCCTGGACAGCTGCATGTCACAAGCATGTCAACCCCACTTCATCCTAAATCTCACCCTTCACTACATCAGCTGGCCCCAGGGCTGACATTTTCTGTTGCTCATCATCATTTCTAAAATTGTAAAGGAGGACTATCACCCTCCCTAGACACTCCTCACCCTTGAGCTTCACAGATCTAAAGCAGCGTGGGAAGCATACCTGGCTGTAATTGTGCCTCGTACAGAAAATATCTCAGCACACCTCCAAGCACATATTTGGTACTCAATAAAATGTTAACTTTAATCTTCATCTTGGGGTGCCCGGGTGGCTCAGCCAGCTAACTGTCTGCCTTCAGCTTGGGTCACAATCCCGGGGTCCTGGGATGGAGCCCCATGTAGGGCTCTCAGCTTATCTGGGAGTCTGCCTCTCCCTCTCCTTCTGCAGCTCCCCCTGCTTGTGCACGCGAGCTCTCTCTGTCAAATAAATAAATAAAATCTTTTTTTAAAGATTTTATTTATTTATTTATTTATGAGAGACAGAGAGAGAAAGAGAGGCAGAGGAAGAAGCAAGCCCCCCAAGGAGCAGGGAGCCCGATGAGGGACTCAATCCCAGGACTCTGGGATCATGACCCAAGCTAAAGGCAGACACTAAACCGACTGAGCCACCCAGGCGCCCTAAATAAAATCTTTTTTAAAAAAAATCTTCATCTTCATCACCTATCTAGACTCAAAGTCATGGGACCTTGAGCTGGGGCTCTGCCCTCAAAGAGAGAAGAAAGATATGAAAAGGAAAACCTATACTGTGTGTTGGAACAAGTGGTACAACTTTAAGCTTTACAATGACCTTATTGTTATCCCATTTTATGGATGAAGCACTGAAACTCAAAAGTAGTTAAGTAACTTGCCCAAGCTGGTAAATGGCCAAGCCAGGGCTCAACTCCATGTGGGTGTGATACCAAAGCCTATATTGTAACTACTGGAAAAGAGGGTAGGGAGAGAAGGGGAGAAGGGAAAGTGAAGCCTTAGCCCTGATTCCAAGCCTACTCACCAGGCAGCATCCTTCTATTCCTCCCCGTCTCATCCCTGTGCTGGCATTTGGCCCCAGCTCTCTGTAGATGTGAGACATTTCACTGATTCACTAGTTATAGCAGATGCAGGCAAAAGCCAGCAGTATTACAGGCACTATCTTCTGTCGAACACCCTGGTGTTTTGAAACCCGAAGTCCAGAATGAGAGCAGGTGAAGTAGCAAAGTTAACTGTCACTCGAGTCCCAGAAAAGGCTTTCTGACAGCTCTCTGACAGCCACACCTCAGTGTGACTGTCACCCCAGGTGTTCTAACTCCCTCTGCAATATGAGACAGAGAAGCAGCTCCCAGGTAGCCAGAGGACTGCAGGTATTGGCTGAGGAACACATCAAAGCTCACACCTGTGAACCTTAGGCCCACACAGCCAACTGCCACCCATCCATCAACCCACACTGAGTCTAGGATTCCAGGAACATGAAAACCAGGCTCAGAAATCCTTGGGCAATTGAAAAACCCACAAAGGTAACAGTGGGAATGGCAAGTCATTCATGTATTCAACAAATACCAGTTGAACATCTGTCTAGGGATCAGGGGTACAAAGTGAACAAAATAAATGTAGTCCCTGTCTTTCAGGAGCTTAAAACCTATGCATGTGCTTAATGGGCACAGAGTTTCCTTTTGGGATAATGACGGTGTTTTGGAAATTAATAGACGTAACAGTTACACGCACTTGATGCCACTGAATTATTCACTTTCAAATGATTATTTTTATATTATGTGAATTTTACCTCAATTAAAAAATAAAAACAAGGGGTGCCTGGGTGGCACAGCGGTTGGGCGTCTGCCTTCGGCTCGGGGCGTGATCCCGGCGTTGTGGGATCGAGCCCCACGTCGGGCTCTTCTGCTGTGAGCCTGCTTCTTCCTCTCCCACTCCCCCTGCTTGTGTTCCCTCTCGCTGGCTGTGTCTATCTCTGTCAAATAAATAAATAAAATCTTTAAAAAATAAAAAATAAAAAAATAAAATAAAATAAAATAAAAAAACCCATAACCATGCACAAGGCATCAGGCCTGGAAACAATAAAAATATAATGCCCACCCAGTTAATTTCTTCCCAACCTGTTGTCTGGTCCTAAAATTTTGTGAGTTTCATTCATTTGTTCAACAAGTCATTTGAGGAGAAAGAAAACGTGAATTTATCTCAACATCAAAAAAACATCCTCTCCCATCTAATGGCTGTCCCTGATAATTCTACATTAAGAAACTTCATTCATTCATTCCTTCAGAGTATCCATTCTGCACCAGACACTGGAGTTACAACCTTGAACAAGGCAGTCTCTGCAACGAATGTAAAAGTGCAGCTATCTCTTCAAGATACTGATTTCATTTCCTTGGTATATATACCCAGAAGTGGGAATGCTGGATCATATAGCAGTTCTATTTTTATTATTTTTATCTTTTTAAAAATATTTTTATTTGGGGGCAGTGCCTGGGTGGTGTAGTCAGTTAAGCTTCCAATTCTTGGTTTGGGCTCAGATTATGATCCTAGGGTCCTGAGCAAGCCCCAAGTCGGGCTCCATGCTCGGCGTGAAGTCTGCTTGGGATTCTCTCCCCTCTCTCCCGCTAACATAGTGATTCAACTTCTCTATATGTTACGCTATGCTCACCACAATTGTAGCTAGCATCTGTCACCATACAACACTTTGACATATCACTGACTATACTCCCTATGCTGTGCCTTTTATTCCTGTGACTTATTCATTCCAAAACTTGAAGCCTGTACTTCCCAATCCTCTTCACCCATTTTGCCCATCCCTCCACCTTCCTTCCCTCAGGCAACCATCATTCTGTTCTCTGTATCTACAGGTCTGATTCTGCTTTTTGTTTGCTTGTTTATTCACTTGTTTCTTTTTTAGATATGGAAGTGACCCAAGTGTCCATCAATAGACAAATAGATAAGGAATATGTGATACACACACGTGCACACGCGCGCACACACACACACAGGAATATTACACAGTCATAAAAATGGATGAGATCTTGCCATTTGCAACAACACGCATGGACCTAGAGAGTATTATGCTAAATGAAATAAGTCAAACTGAGAAAGACAAACACCATATTATTTTACTCATATGTGGACACTATTCTTAATTTTTTGAGGAAACTCCATGTTTTCCATAGGGGCTACACCAATTTACATTACAACAGTGCCCAAATTTCCCTTTTCTCCTCATCCTCACCAACACTTATCTCTTGTTTTTGTGATAATAGCCATTTTAAAAAGCATGAGATAATATTTCGTTGTGGTTTTGATTTGCATTTCCCTGATGATTAGTGATGTCAAGTACTTTTCATGTACTTGTTGACTTCTCAATGTTCCTTATATTTTTTTGGATATTAAAAAATGATAACTATGTGAGGTGATGGATGCATTAATTAACTTACTTGTAGTAGTCATTTTAATATATATATATATATATATATATATATATATATATAATCATCACATTGTGCACCTTAAATATATACAATTTTACCAATTACACCTCAAGAAAGTAAGGGGGGAGAAAAGAAGAAAATACACACTAGTTGAAAGAGAAAGAAAAAAAAAAGACAATCTCTGCCTTGGGGCCCTCCCAGTTCATCAAGGAAAGTTTACATGTGATATGCACATGCTGCTCCCTGTGCAAGGACACTCTCTTCCCTGCTCTTCACCTGGCTAACTGTCATAATCCTTTCATCTTAACTTAAATTTTTTCCAAGAAGCATTATGATCTGCACCCCACCCCTAGCCTGAAAGTCTCTGAGAACTTAGTTCTCAAGCCCTATTCTCGTCCTTCCTGTCTCAATTTATAATTCACATTTAGTTGCATAGCTATATTTACTGTCTATGAACCCCACAAGACTATAAGCATCATGAGGGAAGTGCCAGTGTCTCTTGGCCATCACTGTGGCTAGTACTGGGGTTGGCCTATAGTAGATGCTCAATAAATATTAGTTTGGTAGAAGTGAATTAAAATAATGAACAAACAATTAAAATGTGACAGATGCTCTAACAGGGAGGGAAGGTGAGACAGAACATGCCTTACTTTACCTCGCTAAGGGATATAGAGAGAGGCATAAAAGAAAGAATCATTAAGAGGGTATATTTGCACTGAATCTGATAAGTAGGAGCTCCTGAGGCAACACAGCTGAGATGAGGTTTTGAGATGTGAGAGCACACAGTATGCATATTCAGAGAACGGTTAAGTTGTTGTGGTCTGCATGACTGGGCAGAACAGCAAGAGATAAGGTCAGAGATGTGGGCAAGAATTAGACCACAGGAGAACTTGTGTGGCATACTAAGCATCCTGGAATTCATCCCATAGAATACTGGGAAGCCAGTAAAACAGGGGTTCCTGACCCAAGACTCACAGATCCCTCAGAGGTGGATTTTGAACATCCATGGATTCTAAAATTGTATGTACGATTACCCTCAGATTTGTGTTTTCAGTTTTTATCGGATTCTCAGATCAGTGACTCTAAAAAAAGTTAAGAACCATCACCTTCCCTGACCACGCTAACTGAAACAGCCCCACCCCGACCCCAATTCAGTGACTTTCATAGTATTCATAACAAAATGTAAGTATCTTGTTGATTTCTTTGCTACTTGCTTACTGCCTATTTTCACCTCTGAGAGGACTTTGTCTTGTTCAAGGTTCTATCTCCAGTGCCTATCACACATGGCCTAGAACATACAAAACTCAATAAATATCTGTTGACTAAATAAATCTAACTGTAGGTGTTTTTTAATTGTGGTAAAATACACATAATATAAAATTTACCATCTTAACCATTTTTAAGTGTGTGGTTTAGTGGCATTAAATACATTCACATTGTGGGGCACCTGGGTGGCTCAGTTGGTTAAGAGTCTGCCTTCAGCTCAGGTCATGATCCCAGGGTCCTAGGATTGAGCCCCATGTCAGGCTCCCAGCTCAGCAGAGAGCCTGCTTCTCCCTCTCCCTCTGCCTGCCGCTCTGCCTACTTGTGCTCTCTCTGTCAAATAAATAAATAAAATGTTTTAAAATAAGTAAATAAATACATTCACATTGTTGTGCAGCCATCACCACCATCCATCCACAGAACTCCCTTCACCTTGAAGCTCTATACCCATTAAAAAATAACTCCCGGCCCCTGACAACCACCACTGTATTTTCTGTCTATATGAGTAGTCACTCCAGGTATCTCATAGAAGTGAAATCATATAATATTTGTCCTCTTGTGACTGGCTTATTTCACTTAGCATGATGTCCTCGAAGTTCATCCATGTTGTAGTATGTGTTAGAATTTCCTTCCTTTTTAAGGCTAAATAATTCCATGTATGGATATACTACATTTTATTTAGCCATTCATTCAGTGATGGACACTTGGATTTCTTCCATCTTTCAGTCATTGTGAATAATGCTGTTATGAACACGATGTGGGTATTTTCTTAGTCCTTTTTGAAATTAAAAGTCGTCACGGGTTGGGTGAGTGGATGAATGGATAATGGATGGATAGATGGATGAATGGATGGATAGATACATGAATGGATGATGGCTGGATTGATAAATGAAAGCTCTCTGAACTGAGAGTTAGATCTGCTTCCTATTCTGACTGTGACACTTTCCATCTGCATGACACACCAGATATCAGGGATAGTGTGAAGTACCAGTAACCCCCATTGTAAGAATGGCAGTAGTATTGAGTTACAGAGAATTTCAAAATATTTATTTTTTTATTATGTTCAGTTAGCCAACATATAGTACATCATTAGTTTTTGATGTGGTGTACAATGATTCATTAGTTGTGTATAACACCCATGCTCATCACCATACCTGCCCTCCTTAATACCCATCACCCAGCTACCCCATCCCCTCACTCCCCTCCCTTCTATAACCCTCAGTTTTTTCCTAGAGTCCAGAGTCTCTCATGGTTTGTCTCCCTCTCTGATTTCTTCCCATTCAGTTTTCCCTCCCTTCCTCTACGGTCCTCCGCACTATTCCTTATGTTCCACATGTGAGTGAAACCATATGATAATTGGCTTTCTCTGCTTGACTTATTTCACCAAGCGTAATCCCCTCCAGTTCCATCTATGTTGATGCAAATTGTAGGTATTCATCCTTTCTGATGGCTGAGTAATACTCTTTTGTATATATGAACCATATCTTCTTTATCCATTAACAAAGTATTTATAAAGATGTGTAACTCTGTGCTATTTCATGATCACAATTGGCGTGTATCAGTAAAAGGATTATGTACTGGACTTGAAGGTGTTGCTGACTAAGAAGAATGGGGTTTCCCAGAGGGGTAACCCTGGGACGAAAGGTAGAGATTCCAGTTGGGTAAAAAAACCAACAAATATGAAACAAGCATAACATGAGTCAAAATAGCAAAAACACAGTCACTGAAAATTCAGGACCTTGAGCCAGAAGAAGAAGATACTGGCAGTAAACAGATCCAAATGCCAAAGAGGTGTGTATAAATGAAGGGTATAGGGAGAGGAGATGTTGAGGATATTGAGCTCTGCTCTGAACTGGCCCACAAGATTTGTTCATCCATAATCTCACCATCCATAGCAACTGTAAGAACCAACCCCAACAGAAAAATTAACAAAAAAATATAAACCATCCAAGCCTCTCTCTATATATATATAGACAGTCTATATAAAAGAAACACAGGAGCACCTGGGTGGCTCAGACAGTTAAGCGGTCAACTTTTGATTTCTGCCCAGGTCATGATCTCAGGGTCGTGGGATCAAGCCCCACATCCGGCTCTGTCCTGGGCATGGAGCCTGCTTAAGATCCTCTTTCTCAGGGCACATGGATGGCTCAGTCAGTTGAGTGTCCCACTCTTGATTTTGGCTCAGGCCATGATCTCGGTGTTGTAGAATTGAGGGCTCAGGTCATGATCTCCGGGTCATGGGACTGAGCCCCACATCAGGCTCCACACTCAGTGTGGAGTCTGCTTGAGATTCTCTCCTTCTCCCCCAGCCCCTTCCCCCACTCGTGCTCTCGTTCTCTCTCCCACTAAAATAAATAAATAAAATCTTAAAAAAAAATCCTCTTTTTCCCTCTACCTCTGCCCCTTCTCTCCCCATTGAATTCTCTCTCTCAAAAAAAAAGTAAAACAAATGACATATAAACATATTAAAAGATGTCCAATCTCTTTCCAAAATGACAAACACAAACTAAAACTATAGTGAGATACTATTATTTACCTATCAGACTGGAAAAGATCACAAACAAATTCATAATGCATCGTGTTATAAGAGAAAACATGTACTCTCACACATCACAGGTTGGAGCATAAATTGATACCATCTCCAACAGATAATTTGAGGACATCCATCAAAATTATATCTAGAGAGGGGCGCCTGGGTGGCTCAGTCGGTTAAGCGTCTGCCCTCAACTTAGGTCATGATCCTGGAGTCCTGGGATGGAGCCCCGCATAGGACTCCTTGCTCATCAGGGAGCCTGCTTCTCCCTCTGCCTCTGCCTGCTGCTCCCCCTGCTTGTGTTCTCACACTCTCACTAGCTCTCTCTCTGTGTCAAATAAATAAATAAAATCTTTTTAAAAAATTATATCAAGAGAATGGGAAGACAAGCTGAAGACTGGGAGAAAATACTTACAAAGGACATATCTGATAAAGGACTGCTAAACAAACTATCAAAGAATTCTTAAAACTCAACAATAACAAAATGAGTAACCCAACTAAGAAGTAGGCAAAAGATCTGAACAGACTCCACATCAAAGAAGTATACAGATATCTTTTGATATGCAAATAAAGATATGCAAATAAGCATATGAAAAGATGCTCAACATCATGTCATTAGATAATTACAAACTAAAACAACAAGATGCCACTACACACCTATCAGAATGACCAAAACCCAACACACTGACAACAACCAACGCCGGCAAGGACGTGGAACAACAGGAACTCTCATTCATTTCTGGTGCAAACGAAAAATGTACAGCCACTTTGAAAGACTCTGGACTCTGGGAAGCAAACTGAGAGTTACAGAAGAGAGGGGGGTGGGGGGATGGGGTAACAGGGTGAAGGGTATTAAGGAGGGCACATGTGGTGATGAGCACTGGGTGTTATATGCAACTAATGAATTGTTGAACACTATATCAAAAACTAATGATGTATTATATGTTGGTTAATTGAACATAATAAAAAAATCAATCAATCGATCAATCAAAAAAAAAAAAAAGAAAAGAAAGGCAGTTTCTTACAAAACTAAACATATTCCTACCATACAATTCAGCAGCTGTGTTCTTTGGTATTTACTCAAAGGAGCTGAAAACATGTTTGCATAAAAACCAGCACACAGATGTTTATAGCAGCTTTATTCATAATTGCCAAAACTTGGAAGCAACCAAGATGTCTTTCAGTAGGTGAATGAATAAGTAAACTGTGGTACATGCAGAAAATGGAATATTATTTAATGATAAAAAGAAGTAAGCTATTAAGTCATGAAAAGACATGGAGGAATGTTTAGAGTATATTAATAAGTGAAAAAAGCCAATCTGAAGAAATGTATATGCTATATAATTCTAACTCTATGACTTTTCATAAAAGGCAAAACTATGGAAGCAGTAAAAAGACCCATGGTTGCCAGGAGTTAGAGTGGAAAAGCAGATGAATACCTGAGCACAGAGAATTTATTCTGTATGATATTATAATGGTGGATACATGTTATTACACATTTGTCAAAACTCATAGAGTGATGAGCACTGACTGTTATACGCAATTAATGAATTGTTGACCGCTACATCAAAAACTAACGATGTATGTAGTAAATGTTGGCTAACTGAACATAATAAAAAAAACACTCATAGAATAAACAACACCAATAGTGAACTCTAATGTAAACTATGGACTTTGGGTGATAATGAGGCGTTAATGTATATTCATCAATTATAACAAATGTTTGACTTTGATACAGGATATGGATGGTGCACAGGCTGAGAATGGGGCTAAAGGGGTGGTAATATGGGAACTTCATTCTTTCACTCAATTTTGCTGTCACCTAACACTGCTCAAAAAATAAAGTCTATTTTTAAAATTATAGATGTACATTACCTTTGACCCAACAATTTCACTTCTAAGAATTTGTATTACAGATAAGCTTACATAAAGGTAAAATGATCTATGTTCAAAGTTATTTATTGCAACACTAGTTGTAATAGAAAAAGATTAGAAGCAACTTAAACGCCCATCCATAAACGACTGGTTGAATATACTATGGTTTATCCACTTAGTGGATACAATGCAGCCATTAAAAAAAAAAAAAAAGGAAAAGGAAACTCTTTTGTATGAATACGGATTGATCTCAAAGTGATTTTGTTAGGTTAAAAAATCAAAGCGTGCAGAACAATATATAGTATGCTAACATTAGTATAAAATAGAGGGTGGAGAAGAATATAGGTACAGAACTGCCTATGTGTACATTAAAAATCTCTTGGATACACAGAAAACTGGCAAAATTGATTGGCTTCAGGGAGAAAAGTTGGGTGACTGGGAGGCTTTCTCTTTATATACTTATGTATTTTATGAACCATGGGAATGTATTGTTTACTGGATCCATAGATAGCAGGAGAAAGGGAGGTAGGGAAGAAAGTCAAGAGAGAGAAAGAGACTAATAGTACACTAGGATCACCGAATATCCAAGCAGTTAGGGACTTCAGAGATCTTCAAATTTGCCTCAATAATATATTCACTTACTCAACAAATGTATCTTGAATGTCCTGTACATGCCTGGCATTATTCCAGTTGCCATAGATAGCAAGATGCAAAGGCACAAAGGTACACAATCTAATGGGGAAAGACCTTACAGTTTACTAGTGAGACACTGAGGCCCAGAGAATGGATGGACCCTGGACAAGGTCAAACAGTTTGTTGGTGGGAAAGCCAGGGCTAAACCCCAGGTCTATGGGCTCCTGTTTGGTTTTATTATCTCCCCTGGGCTTAAAGTAAAGCAAAGGAAATGGACTTGATTACACAGGCAATGTTTATGAGTGTGAAGATAACTGAACCACAAAACTGGCTTCTCAAAAAGAGCTTTCCTTTCCTACACATAGAAAACTTTCTAATAGTCATTGCCAGCCAAAGTAAAGATCTCTCAATGCTATTTAATACTATCTTCATCCTATACTTGCACGATTATTTGGGAGTCATTATAAATAACTATGGTTCATACACACAGACACACACACACACACACACACACACACACACACACCCCTTCCCAAACAATGATTCATCTGTTTCTGCTGAGACACCAAAAATACTAAGGAAAAACAATAAAACAGACACCCAGCTAAAGAATGATCTTCTGTACAAGCAAGAGGAAAAAACCTAACTCACAGTCAAGTGTCCCTGATCTCCTGGATTTTCTGAGTCTTAGGCAAACTCCTCAATAGGTTTTTTCCAAGTTTGGGAAATCCTTCCAGGAAACAAGAAAAGAAGAGTGTCATTCTCGCTACCTTGGATGACAAAGGTGCAACAAGCAGCAGCCTGGGGCTTAGCCTGATGTTTTAGGTTGGTTTTTATTAAATTATTATATAACATGTTTCAGAATAAAACCTTACATAGATAAACACATATATACCCACATGGGCATATACACAAATGTTAACCCCAAAGCACACAATAAAAATCTAAGATGAAGAACCATTAGTTTTAGAGGGGCCACACTTACAGAAAGAAGCACTGTGATGATCCGAAATGCAAAATCCTAAAATCTCTGTCTTTGGAGTGATTCTACAATTGGAGGAGGGCCTGTGGTTTGACCTTCCAAACTCTGACAGGTAGGCAGGACAAGGAATTGGTCCTTGCTAAGACTGCAATTGCTGATAGAGAAAGGATTTGGTTTAGGGGTTGTACTTGAAAAGAGTGGAGAAGCCAGGTTTTGTTATATGAGCTTGGGCCATGGACCCAAGCATAGGGCCTCATTTCTAATGGAGGGCCACCGTAAAGCCCATTTGCTCTGCTCTCCAGCCAGCAGTAGTCATTCCAGGTCCTAGTTTCAATGTCTTATTTTGACTCATTGTGAGTCACTCCCCACTTGTTTCCCACTTCCACTCCTTGGGAAAGCACCGGGACTGGGAGGGCTTCCTTTGGTATTCACCAAAGTAATGGTCCCATGTGAAAGAACTGTGAGCTCTTTGGGGCAAAGGCCTACTTAATACAACTGTCATTAACATGATTACACCCACACAGCCCTGATATGGGAGGACTGTTTGTACCTTCTTGAGCATAGGATGCTGCTGATGAGTAGCCTTAAGAGCCAATTCTGTAACGCCTGAATAGATCATGTGTCAGGTTCTCCATTTCTACAACCTGTAAGAATAATAGACTCTTGGGTTGAAAAGAGTTAAGAGCATTCAACGGATCCCTTCATTCTATAGTGGAAATTGATACCCCAAGAGGAAGGGTTATTTGTCCAAAGCCATAGCATGGTCTCTGAACTCCTAATCCAATGCTCTGCCTTCTCCAAAAACATTGTTCAAAACAAATTTACAATTTCTTATAAAGTTAAAGCTATACCTATCCTATGATTTATAATTACACTTTTAAATATTTATTCAGGGGCGCCTGGGTGGCAGAGCGGTTGAGCGTCTGCCTTCGGCTCAGGGCGTGATCCCGGCGTTATGGGATCGAGCCCCACGTCAGGCTCCTCTGCTATGAGCCTGCTTCTTCCTCTCCCACTCCCCCTGCTTGTGTTCCCTCTCTCGCTGGCTGTCTCTATCTCTGTCTTATAAATAAATAAATAAATAAATCTTTAAATATTTATTCAAGATAAGTCAAAGCATATACTATGATCTGAATGTGCCCCCCAAATTCATATGTTGATGAGTGGTGATGGTTGCACAATAGTATGAATGTAGTTAAAACCATTGAACTTTGCACTTGAAAATGGTTAAGATTGTAAATTTTAAGTTATGTCTATTTTACCACAATAAAAGTGGTAGGATGAAAAGAAAAGAAAAGAAAAGAAAAGAAAAGAAAAGAAAAGAAAAGAAAAGAAAAGAAAAGAAAAGGAACATGGGGCTTTCTTGCTGGTCTGGAAAGCCACAGAGGTAAAACACTGTATGATTCCACTTAAATGAGGCACTTAGAATAGGCAAATTCACAGAAATTGAAAGTAGAATAGAGATTTCCATGAGCTAGGAAGAGGGGAAACAGCTAGGTTTAAGGATACAGAATTTCAGTTTGGGATGAAGGAAAAGTTCTGAAGATGGATTGCAGTCACGGTTTCTCAGCAGTATGAATGTACTTAATGCCACTAAACTTAAAACGGTTAAAATGGTAAATTTTATGTTATATACACTCTACCACAATAAAAAAAGAAAAATTCCTGCAAAAAAAAAAATCTAAATCCCACTATGGTAAGAATATGCAAGAACCCACAATTTCACACTCTGCTGAGGGGAGTGCCATCTGTAGACCTGCTTGGTGTCACATATAAAAATCTTAAAAATAGGGGCGCCTGGGTGGCACAGTCGTTAAGCGTCTGCCTTCGGCTCAGGGCGTGAGCCCAGCATTCTGGGATCGAGCCCCAGCCCAGCATTCTGGGATCGAGCCCCACATCGGGCTCCTCCACTAGGAGCCTGCTTCTTCCTCTCCCACTCCCCCTGCTTGTGCTCCCTCTCTCGCTGGCTGTCTCTGTCAAATAAATAAATAAATAATCTTTTAAAAAAATCTTAAAAATAATCAAGTCCTTTGACTAACAGATTCTGTCCTAGGAATTTATCCTAAAAAAAAAAATAATCAGACAAGTGTGAGAGACATTCATCTCAGTAATATCTACAATGATAACAACTTTAAATGCCCTAAACATCAAAAACTAAGATATGTATTAAATAAACATAAATATATCAATATGCTAGACTAATTTGTGGTCATACAAAGGATGTTTAGATCTACAAAATGTTATTCATAGTGCATCTCATTTTGTAAACATGTGATGCTTATTTATAAGTAGATAATATAAATATGAATATATTTAATACATAGCTGTGTTACATTTAATACATATTTTAAAGTCTGAAAGGATATATACACCAAATGTTAACAGTAGCAATTTATAGGATATGGGCTTAAGAATAACTGTTTTTCTTTTGGCTTGTTAATATGGCCTTTTTTTTTTTCAAATAAAATTATGTATTGCAGGCATAATTAGAAAAAAAAAAACAAATGAATATAGGCAAGATTCACATCTAACCTGTCCTCTTACTGCTGGATGTCAAAGGGGCTATCTGTGGGACAAGAAGTGACTCTGTTGGCAAGATTTGTTCTGTTGCAATCAACAAAAGAGTAACCTGATATTTGGGCTCATGAGTCCAAGGTTGCGATTTTTATAATGCCTAATATAAAGATTTACCTAAGTATACACCTACGTACGTACAGGTGTAGGCAGAAGATGATCCCCGCAGCGATTTTCTATTCCGAATTTAACACAGATTTATTAGTATCTTTGAGGAATCAAGAAAGGCTTTACAGAGAAGGCAACATAAAAATACCCATTTAAAAGTCAGAGCAAAGACAAATACCATATGATCTCACGTATATGTGGAATCTAAAAACAAGAAGAATTTATAGACACAGAGAACAGACTGGTGGTTGCCAGAGGCAGGGGCTTTGGGGATGGACAAAATGGGCAAAGGTGGTCAAAAGGTACAAACTTCCAGTTATAAAATAAATAAGTCCTGGGGATGTAATAAACAACATTGGGACTATAGTTAATAATACTGATTGTATATTTGAAAGTTGCTAAGAGAGTATTTCTTAAAAGTTTTCATCACAAGGGAAAAAAAACTGTAACTATGTGTGGTGATACATGTTAACTAGACTTATTGTGATTATCATTTTGCAATATGCATAATATAAAATAATTACACTATACACCTGAAACTAACATAATATTATATGCCAATTACACCTTAATAAAAAGAAGAAAGAAACCTGTCTAATTAAATATAGCTATTTTATGTATAAAGCTTGTCTGATATGACAGGTAGAGGGAACTGCATGGGCAAAAGCCAGGGATCACAAATAGTCCGAGTTGGATGGAAATTTACTGTATCTGTTTATATAATTGTATACATTGCTATTGAATAATTTCTATGTGCTACACACACTGCTCTAGGCATTAGAGGTACCACAGTGAAGAAGACACAGTCCTTATTCACATTCTAGTTGTAAAAGATAAATTTTTAAAAAATAACCAAATAGTACCTATAATATATCAGGCAATGATAGGTCCTAGAAAGGAAAATAAAGCAGAATACAAAGATAAAGATGGCCAGAAAAAGGAAGGGTGATCAAATAGGACCTCTAATGAATGGTATGGAAGGAATGAGGGACTAAGCCATGGGATGTCCAGGGGAAGGCCCTCCCAGGTAGAGAGAGCAAATGCAAGGCCCCTGAGAGAATAAGAATAAGTATTTGAGAGACAGACTCCAGACTATGTTATTAAAGACCTTGGATGCCCCTTAATCCAGTGGCAGGAATTCTTCCAGGAATTTAACACAAGGCAAGAACTTTGGACTAGGAACCAAGATTCCTGGATTCAAGTCCTGAGTCTGCTTCTAATTTGCTTTTAGATCTTGGGCTAGTGACTTCAACTTTCTGAGATTCAGTTTCTACATGCATCAAATGCAAGCAACTATCCGTCTTCAGGGGAGGCTCAAAGGAAGATGGAGGGTGTGGAAGTGTTTAGAACAGGCACAGTTCTTTTCAAAGAGGGAAAGGGTTTGACTGTGACACGTGTAGAAGGGCTGGGAGAACAAGGGGTCCTCACCATTTGGAGAAAGCTCTCTTTAAAAAAGGTATTGAATGAGGAAGTCAGTTGTCCTAAAAGATGGAAGGGAGAGGTAGCATGAATATCCCCAAAATCACTTTGCAGCCCCCACTCAAGGCCAGAGTATAAGACTCAGAGACTATGAGAAAGACCATCCATGGAAACCACCAATAAAAAATGCTGAGATGACCTGAGATGGCCTGAAGCCCTCCAGATTTCTGGCATCATATGTGCGTGTGTTAGGGGTGGTCACGGCCAGGACAAGTCCTAATCTGTAGGAGAAAGGAGATAAAGTGTACAGGCTAGGGGAGCAGAGCCAAAGAATAGGGCAAAGTTCAAGGCCTTGCACCAAACCCCCACTCCCTTAGACCCAGGGAATGATTCCCTGGAGACCATTGTTAGAATAACAACAAAAGAACTATCATTAAGCAATGGGTTTGCTATCATTTATTGACCACTGTAACAAGTGATTTACAAACATTACCCTCCCCTTTAATCCTTACAACACCCTTATGTGATAGGTGATATTATCCTCAATTTGTAGATAAGAACACTGAGACTTAGAAAGATAAAGTAACTCGTAAAGGACAGAAATAGAATTTGAACCCATTGCTCTTAACACACATTAAAAATATGTGCCCACAAGGTATACATATATCAAATCATCGCAATGCACACTTTAAATATATACAATTTTATTTGTCAATTATATCTAAGTAAAGGGGGCGGGAAGTAGGAAAATAAAAAATATGCCCAAAGAAGGTATCCAGGGGATGAAAAAAAAAATCCTGGTCAGGAACTCAGAATGTTGGCTTCCAGTCCCTGCTCCACTCCTCACTCACCATGTCACCCCAACAGATCCCTTCCCCTCTCTGACCTACTCGTCCTCTGTGAAACCATCAGACTCTCAGCAACCCAGCTCCACCAGCATCTCCCTGCCTCCTTGGCTCATTGTCTTCCTTCATCCTCTTGGAGAACCCAACATCATGCTACCACCCCTTTTCCCACATCCGCTGTGCCAGACTCAGGTTCTGATGGGGGCTTGTGGGTGGAGGGTTGGAGAGGAGATTCCAGAGAGCTCTGCTCAGCTCAGGACCCTTGGCTCTTTCCTTGCGACCTTTAGCAAAGCTCATAACTTGAGCCTTATCACATAACGAGTCTGGTTCTTTCAGAGGTCAATAAACCACACACTCCCCTCTCAGAAGGTACACAATTTATGTGATAACCTAAGTCATGCCAACACACCCCACTGCAAAAATGTTTAACAGGAGCAGAGTCTTGAATACTGTTATCACAGCTCCCTGGTTACACATGTGTAACAAAGCCACTGTGGCTCCTCAGCTGCCTCACTGAGGAGCCCAGAGCTAAAGTCTTGAGAAGCCAACTCACTGCACCCAGAAAGTCAACTGGTCTGCCCATCTAAATCTGCTCTCCTTGGTTGCAACTCACTAAGCTCCCTTTGAAGACCTGGAAATTACATAGCTTGAATGTGAGCTCTGGGAAGTTCACTAGAGAGGGCATAAATCATTCTCCAACTTTCACAAACGGGACACTGAGGCCCAGTGAGGCCTCCTGGCTCAGCTGGAACCAGAACTCAAGTCTGCTCCCACGCTGCCACCTTGATATTTGCCCTCATTTCACTCCTCAGCAGGTTTGATAAGTCAGTGCTATGACAAAGACACCCACACAGTGCTCTAGAGCTTTCAGATAGGGCATTGAATGAAGGCTGTGTTCTGGGAGGCAGGGGTTCAGAAAAAGCTCCCCAGAAGAGTGACGTAAGCAGTGTCACAAAAGATCAGTGATAATGACCCAGGGGAAGGGAGCTAACTGAGCTAGACGGAGAGAAGGTACAGCATGTGACTAGAAATATAGAGGCAATTTGGAGCACACAGCTGGTGCTCAATAAGTATTTACCAAATAAGAGACAGCCTGGGTCAAGGGCAGAGCCCTGGGATTCTCTGCCATAGTCATGGCATATAAATTTGGATAAGTCTCACTTCTGCCCTGAGCTCACTGTGCTCAGATGATCCATGAGGATAGCCCCAGTTCCATGATGCTTTATTTGGAAAGGAACACTGGGCCTTGGGATAGTACGCCTTCGTTCCTCCAGCTGAGTCAGGCAGGGGCATGTTTTTACCTGCTCAATTCAGGAAGAATTTGGCCTAAGAGGCTGGCACCACCCTCTTCAGGTCATACCTGTCTCTTAAGCAAAAAACACTGATCACCTTATGAGCACTGGCACACCCTCTTTCTGGGAAATTTTCCTTTTCACAGCTGGGGTGAGGAGCCCAGATATTTCAGGGAGCTACTTGGCCTCAGAGTCTATTCACAGAACACCTGGAGTGGAGCAAGGGCAGTCATTGAATTCAGGGCAATAATAAGCAACTTCAGTGAATGTAAATTTGATTAATCTGGTGAGAAACAAATAAATTACATTTTAAAACCATCATTTTGAAGGGGAAAGTACTGATTTATATAAAACTAGTCAACTTTGTCAATTCAGCATTTTTTCCAGTTTTATTGAGATACAACCGACATATAACATTAAGTTTAAGGTGTACAATGTGATGGTTTGATACATGTATATATTGCAAAATGATAACCATAATAAAATTAGTTAACACCTCCATTACCTCACATAATTACCATTCTGTACTGTGCCGAGAACAAAGTAGATTTAAGACCCACTCCTTAGCAACTCTCAAGTATATAATAGAGTATTGTTAACCATAGTTTAATTCGGTGTTAAATTAGCTACTTAGGAAAAAAAGGTCGTTTTATTTGGTAAAAAACTCCATCTAAATTATTTGCATCGTATAACCCAAAAGATCTGGTTCATTCTTTCCATTTATTAACTGTTTCAGTATTGCATGTGGTCCAAGAGAAAGAGTGATAGACAAGATCGCAAACACAGCCCGTGTTATGATGGACAAATGCAAGAGCAGCATCTTGAATACCCACGATGGAGGAGGTGAAGGAAGGAAGGAAGAGGGGTGAAGATGGCAGGGGGCACATGTATTAGTTTCCTATAAATGCTATAACAAATTACCACAAACCTGGTAACCTAAAACAACACACAGATTAGATTCAAGCAATAGAACTCAGTTTAAATCTACATAAGGCAAAGCAAAACATCAAAAAACAAGTGTGAGTAACATATTTGTATATTGAACAAAATCATGAGAAGGGCACTAAGGGAGCCAGATTTATGCATGACTGGATCCAGAAAGCTAAATGACACCAAGACTCCCTTGTTCTTAAAAAAAAAAAAAAATCCCTTGTTCTAACTGTGTATCTCATCTCTGCTTCTTCTATGCTGACTGTAAACTGTGGCCAAGCATTTCCATATGGTGTGGAACATGATTACTATTGAAAAGTATTTTTAAATCATCCAGCATCCAGAGATAAACTCTATTTTCCTTACAGGTTTTATTTATGTTATTGTATGTAAAACCTTACAGGTTCTATTGTATGTTATTGTATTTTATTTATGTTATTGTTATGTTATCTTACAGCCCCTGCACTGTGCACGTGCGCACGCACACACACACACACAGAGAGGCATACATAATTATAATTATTTGGGGATCGAACTGTGTACATATAATTTTGTACCCTGCTTTTGTTACTCGGCACTTTTTAATAAAAATTTTCCTTGTTATTAAGTTATATTTGAAAATGAAAACATACAGATCTATTCTCTTACAGTTTTGACTCTAAGTTCAGAAGTCTAAAATCAGTTTCACTGGGGTGAAATCAAGCTATCAGCAGGACTGCAATTCCTCCAGAGGCTCTGGGAGAGAATCTGTTTGCTTGTCTTTTCTGGCTTCTAGAACTGCATTCCTTGCAGCTCATGGTCTCTTTTTCCATCTTCAAAACCAAAAGCTTTGAAGCATCTTGCTGCAGTGACCACATTGCCTTCTTCTATGTCAAGAGCCTCCTTCTGTCTCTCTCTTACAAAAATACCTGTGATGACATTGGAACCATTGGGCTAATCCAGGATAATCTCCCCCATCTCAATCCTTAATCACATCAGCAAAGTCCCATATAAGGTAACATTCACAGGTTCCAGGGATTCTAATGTGAATATCTTCACAGGCCATTATTCAGCCTCCTACCGCAAGGGAGCCACCGCAGCTAACACGAGGAAACCTGTCTCACACCAGGTCTAGTCAGAAAGAGGCAGCCAAGCCAGATGCTGGAGAGTAACATCCCAGTCTTGTGGAAAGTCGTGAATCAAAAAGGAAACTCTTGGCTACCATACAATCTTGTGGGTTTGTATTTAAATAAACTTTCCCATAGCCCCCCAGTATGTATTTAAAACAGAAACACATCAAGGGGAGTACACTTTGCTGTGCCCTCACTCTTAACAAAGGGTCCCATGCTTCTCCTAGGACTCCTCACAACGCCAGCTGAATACGACTCATGAAGCCCACTTCCCATGATTTTAGATACTATTCCTCTGGTAGAGCACTCTTCCCCTAACTCCCCCATTGCTGACTTTCATCATACTGCCCTGAACAACACTCTGCATATAGCTCAGCACTGGGGAAGCCAAGGGTGAGTCATATATACGGTCCTCAATCTCATTGGAGAAATGTTCCTTACATAACTCACCGTTCCTTCCTCAACAGCTTTATTCCTGCTCAGAATACTCTGCCCTCTAATAATAATATGAATAAAAATACTAACACTATCATGCTAATATTATGGCAGCTACTAACTATGTGCTAGGCACTAGGCTAGGCGTTTTTCAATATTTTGGTTAGTTTAACTTTCACAAGAATCCTATAAGGTGAGATTTATTACCAGGTTTCACAGATGAAGAAATTTACGCAGAGAAGTGAGGTGAATGGCCCAAAATCACAGGTAGTAAGAGGCATAGCTGGCATCTGAATTTATATCTTAGTCTGTGCCTTTGGCCCAAGTAACCATCATTCAAGGCCCAGCCAAAGTCCTACCTTACCTAATTGACCCCACCCAGCAGGATTATACCCTTATTCTAAAGTCCCAAAGCCCAGGTTTTCTCAGCCTGGCTGCATATTATAACCAACTGGAGAGTTTCTGTTGTATGTTTAACATGTCAATGTGCTAGTCTCCCCTCTATCCAACTTAATAGAAAATTGTGAAGTGAGGCCCAGGAGTAGTTTTTAAAACTCTCCCAGGCCAAAACAATTGGTCTTTACTCTTCTGAAATATCAATGTAATGCAATACAAAGACTGAGCAACTGCTCAAGATGAAAAGAAACTAAAGAGACATGACAATTGAATGCAACACATGATCTGGGTTTTTCTTTTCATTTGGGATGCTTGCCAAAATATGAATAAAGTCTGTAAATTAGATAATAGTATTACATCAATGTTAATCCCTGATTTGTTGTGGTTTTGTAAAAATAATGGCCTTGCTTTTAGAAAATCACACTAAAGGGGGCACTTGGGTGGCTCAGTTGGTTACGCATCCAACTCTTGATTCAGGTCAAGTCATGATCTCAGGGTTGTGAGATCAAGTACCATGTCAGGATTGACCCTGGGCAAGGAGCCTGCTTAAGATTCTCTCTCTCCCTCTGCTCTCCCCCACACCTCTACCTCTCTAAAAGAAAAAAAAAAGAAAAGAAAAGAAAATCACACTGAGGTATTTAGGGGTAAAGAGGTATCATGCTTACAATTAACTCTGAAATCGTTCAGAAAAAAAATTATATGTGTGTATGTGTATATATATATATGGAGAGAGAGGAAACAGATGTGAGAAAATTAAAAGCTAGTGTGGCAAAATGTTACATTTGGAAGATCTGGGTGAAAGGTGTATGGGAATTCTTTGTACTATTCTTGCAACTTTTTTAAAGTTTATAACTACGTCAAAATTAAAAGTTCAAAGAATGTGAACCTTGAAAGCATTACACTAAGTGAAATAAGCCAGACATATAAGTACAAATATTGCATGATTCCACTTATATGAGGCATTTAAAAGAGGCAAATTCAGAGACAGAAAGTAGGATAGAGATTACCAAAGGATGAAAGTACGGCAGAATGGAGTTATTGCTTCATAGGTACAGAATTTCTGTTTGGGATGATGAAAAAGTTCTTGAAATGGATAGTGGTGATGGCAGCACAACATTTTAAGCATAATTAATGCCACTGAATTGCACATTGAAAATGGTTAAAATGATCAATTTTGTGTTATTTATATTTTACCACAATAAAAAATGTTTTTAAAAAATTGTCCAACATGGGGCACCTGGGTGGCTCAGTTGGTTAAGCATCTGCCTTTGGCTCAAGTCATAATCCTGGGGTCCTGGGATTGAGCCCCATATCAGGCTCCTTGCTTAGCGGGGAGCCAGCTTCTCCCTCTCCCTCTGCCTGCCACTCCCCCTGCTTGTGCTGTCTCCCTCACTATCTTTCTCTCTGTGTCAAATAAAATCTTTTTTAAAAATTATCCAACAGGGGCGCCTGGGTGGCACAGCGGTTAAGCGTCTGCTTTCGGCTCAGGGCGTGATCCCGGCGTTATGGGATCGAGCCCCACATCAGGCTCCTCTGCTGAGAGCCTGCTTCTTCCTCTCCCACTCCCCCTGCTTGTGTTCCCTCTCTCGCTGGCTGTCTCTATCTCTGTCGAATAAATAAATAAAATCTTTAAAAAAAAATTATCCAACAATGGGTTTTAAAAGGCATCTGAGCCCATTTGTAGAAAATAAAAGACTACAAAATTTATAATAACAATTGATTAATATCAAGCACAAATAAGACAAGACAAAGCAAAGATGAAGGCCTGACTGCTTGAGTCAGTAGAGATACAATGAGCCATTTTTAGATTCAAGTAGTTCATTACTTACATGAACAGCAAAAAGAAGGGCTGGCAAAGGTGCCAACTCCCTTTGGTACTTGTCTTACACACCAAAAGATGACACCAAAATAAAAAGGACCAGATGACTGCAATGTAAGTTGTGAGATATTCCATTGCTGAGGAGATAATTCTAGACTGCAGCTAAGTGATTCTACATTCTGCAGCTCTATTCCAAGGGGATGCAGAACAGCAAGCCCCATATCTCATCAGACTCTGGGAGGCAATGAAAAACTGTTTCACAACAGCCTCCCAGGGGAGATAAGAAGGTGAATAGGAGGTGGTCTCATAGCAGCACTCCATAAGTCTTCCACCCTCAAGTGTTCCAGAAGGATCACTAGGCATTCTGCAAAGACTCAGATGTGCTTCAAGACTTTGCTGCATCTATTAATATTTTTGAAAATTCAAAGAAAAATTCCAAAGTCTTACGGTTTAGATAAAGATTAAATAAAGCCAATGAAACCTATCTCTTTACTGATTAAAATTAAAAACTCCAGACAAAATATTAAAAACAACTACCTAAATAGAAAGACATCCATGTTCATGGATTGGAGGAATTACAAAGCAATCTACAGATTCAATGCAATTGCTATCAAAATCCCAAAGACTTTTTTACAGAAATTAGAAAAACAATTTTAAGTTTCATATGGAACCACATATGAACCACTTTTTGGTGGTCCAAAAAGTTAAAGCAATTTGGTCAAGAACAACAAAGCTGGAGGCATCACATTTCCTGATTCGAAATCTATTACAAAGCTACAGAAATAAAAATAGTATGGTATTAACATAAAAACAGACATATAGACCAATGGAACAGAAAAGAGAGTTGAGGAATAAACCCAAAAGTATATAGACAATTGATCGTTGAAAAGGGTGCCAAAAACACACAATGGAAAAAGGATAGTCTCTTCAATAAATGCTTTGGGAAAACTACATATCTACACCCAAAAGAATAAAATTGAACCCTTATCTTTCATCACACACAAAACTAAATGAAAATGAATTAAAAATTTGAGCAAAAAAATCTGAAACCATAAAACTCCTAGAAGAAAACATAGGGGAAATCCTCTTGACACTGGTCTCAGCAATGATTTCTTGGATATAACACCAAAAGCGTAGGTAACAAAAGTAAAAGTAGGTAAATGGGGCGACATCAAACTAAAAAGCTTCCACACAGCAAAGAAAACAGTCAGGAGAACGAAAAAGGCAACCTGCAGAACGGGAGAAAATATTTGCAAACCATATATCTGATAAGGGGTTAATTTCCAAAATATATAAGGAACTCCTACAACTCAATAACAAAAAACAAAACAAACAAATAAACAAAACATGACTTTAAAAATGTTCAAGGGATCTAAATATTTTTCCAAAGGAGACATGCAAATAACCAACAGGCATATGAGAAGATGCTCAACATCACTAATCATCAGGGAAATGCAAATCAAAACCACAATGAGACATCATGTCATATCTGTTAGGATAGCTATTATTAAAAAATAAATAAAAAGTTTGGAGGGGTCATGGGGAAATTGAAACCCTTGTACGTTTGGTAAGAATGTAAAACGTTACAGTCACTATAAAAAACGGTATGGAGGTACTTCAAAAAATTTAAGAAAGAACTACCATATGATCCAGCAATCCCACTTCTGGGTATATATTGAAAGGAAATCAGGGTCTCAAAAAGATATGTTCACTCCCATGTTCATTACAACATTAACCACAATAATCAAAATATGGGAACAACCCAATGTGTCTCTCAACAGATGAATAGAGAAAAAGTCACACACGCACACACACGCACAAGCACACACACACACGCACACACACACACGCACACACACACGTGCACACACAGAGAGAGAAATATTATTCTGCCTTTAAAAAAGAAGGGAAATCCTGCCATTTGGGGCAACATGGATGAATCTGGAGGACAATGTGCTAAATGAAATAGTCACAGAAGGACAAATACTACATGATTCCTCTTACATGAAGCATCTAAAATAGTCCAAGATATGCAGCCACTCTGGAAAACAGTATGGAGATTCTTCAAAAAGTTGAAAATAGAGCTACCCTATGACCCAGCAATTGCACTACTGGGTATTTACCCCAAAGATGCAAATGCAGTGATCCAAAGGGGCACCTGCACCCCAACGTTTATAGCAGCAATGTCCATAACAGCCAAACTATGGAAAAGAGCCCAGATGTCCACTGACAGATGAATGGATAAAGAAGATGTGATATATTATATATATGTATATATATAGAGAGAGAGATGTGATATATTAATATATATTATATAATAAATATATGTAATGGAATATTATGCAACCATCAAAAAGTGAGATCTTGCCATTTGCAATGATATGGATGGAACTAGAGGGTATTATGTTAAGCGAAATAAGTCAATCAGAGAAAGTAATTATCATATGATCTCACTGATACGTGGAATTTAAGAAACAAGGCAGAGGATCATACAGGAAGAGAGGAAAAAATGAAACAAGATGAAACCAGAGAGGGAGACAAACCATATCATAGGAAACACACTGAGGGTTGCTGAAGGAGAGAGGGGTAGAGGGATGGGGTAACTGGGTAATGGACATTGGGGAGGCTTTGTGTTGGAATGAGCACTGGGTATTATATAAGACTGATGAATCACAGACTTGTACCCCTGAGACAAATAATACATTATAGGTTAATTAATTGAATTTGAATTAAAAAATAAATAAAATCTATAGTTGTAAACCATTAAAAAAATAATATAACCATATTGTATAAGGTAAAGACAGACACCCTAGAAATGAATGGAAAGACAGAAATTCTCAATAGAAAAATAGGAAATACTGAGAAAATAAGCCAAATGGAAAATTTAGAACTGAGAAATATAGTATTTGTAACAAAAAAAAAAATCACCAGATGGCCTCAATAACAGAATGAAGATGTAGAGAAAATAGCAATTTTGAAGATTTTTCAATAAAAATTATCCAATCTGAAGAACAAAAAGGAAAAAATTGAAAAAACTAACAGAGCCTCAGGGACCTGTGGGACAACATCAAAAGGTATGGCATTCATGTAATTAGAGTCCCTGAAGAAAAGGAGAAAAGACTGGTGCAGGAAAAATAATAATAATGGAGAAATAATGGCCGCAATTTTCCTAAATTGGGGGAAAGACACAAATTTTTCTGACTCAAGAGCCTCAAAAATCTCCAAACAGGATAAACTTGAAGAAAACCATGTCCAAATACGTAATAATTAAACTGAAAACCAAAAAAAAATTTTTTTTAAGATTTATTTATATATTTGAGGGGCGCCTGGGTGGCACAGCGGTTAAGCGTCTGCCTTTGGCTCAGGGCGTGATCCCGGTGTTCTGGGATCGAGCCCCACATCAGGCTCCTCCGCTATGAGCCTGCCTCTTCCGATCCCACTCCCCCTGCTTGTGTTCCCTCTCTTGCTGGCTGTCTCTATCTCTGTCGAATAAATAAATAAAATTTAAAAATTGATTTATTTATATATTTGAGAGAGAGAGAAAAATGAGTGGGGGGAGGGGGAGAGGGAGAGAATCTCAAGCAGACTCCCCACTGAGCATGGAGCCCTGTGTGGGGCTTGATCCCACAACCCATAAGATTATGAACTTAGCTGAAACCAAGAGTCAGATGCTCAACTGACTGAGCCACCCAAGTGCCCTCCTAAAAATTTTTTTTAAAGATCTTGAAAGCAGCCAGAGAAAAACAACACATTGAATGTAGGGAAAACACAGTTTGTGTGACAAACCGTTTCTCACCAGAAATCACAGAGGCTAGAAAACAGTAAAACAACGTTTTTAATTGTTGAAAGAAAAGAACCATCAACCCAGAATTCTATATCCAGTGAAAATATCCTTTAGAAAGAAGGTGAAACAAAGACATTCTCAGATTAAAGAAAACTAAGAGAAATTTGACAGCAGACAAACCTGCTCTAAAAGAAATGCAGATACAAGCCCTTCATCTGTAATGTCATTTGCAAATATCTTCTCTCATTTCATAGGTTGCCTCTTAGTTTTGTTGACTGTTTTCTTTGTTGTGCAGAAGCTTTTTATCTTAATGAAGTCCCAAAACTTCATTTTTGCTTTTGTTTCCCTTGTCTTTGGAGACGTGTCTTGAAAGAAATTGCTGTGGCCTAGGTCAAAGAGATTGCTGCCTATATTTTCCTCTAGGATTTTGATGGTTTCCTGTCTCACATTGAGATCTTTCATCCATTTTAAGTTTATCTTTGTGTTTGGTGTAAGAGAATGGTCAAAATTCATTCTTCTGTATATAGCTGTCCAATTTTCCCAGCACCATTTATTGAAGAGACTATCTTTTTTCCATTGGCTATTTTTCCTGATTTGTCAAAGATTAGTTGACCATAGAGTTGAGGGTCCGTATCTGGGCTCTCTATTCTGTTCTACTGATCTATGTGTCTGTTTTTGTGCCAATACCATGCTGTGTTGGTGATCACAACTTTGTAATATAGCTTGAAATCAGGCAATGTGATGCCTCCAGCTTTGTTTTCAAACTTTTTCAACATTTCCTTGGTGATTCAGGGTCTTTTCTGGTTCCATTCAAATTTGAGGATTGTTTGTCCCAGCTCTTTGAAAAATTCCATTGGTATTTTGATCGGGATGGTGTGGAAAGTATAGATTGCTCTGGGCAGCACAGACATTTTAACAATGTTTATTCTTCCAGTCCATGAGCATGGAATGTTTTTCCAACTTTTTGTGTCTTTCTCAATTTCTTTCACAAGTGTTCTGTAGTTTCTAGAGTATAGATCCTTTGCCTCTTTGGTTAGGTTTATTCCTAGGTATCTTACGGTTTTTGGTGCTATTGTAAATGGAATCGTTTCCCTAATTTCTCTGTCTGCAGTTACATCGTTAGTGCAACTGATTTCTGTGCATTGATTTTGTATCCTGCCACATTACTGAATTGCTATATGAGTTCTAGTAATTTGGGGTTGGAGTCTTTTGGGTTTTCCACATAAAGAATCATGTCATTTGCCAAGAGAGAGAGGGTTTTTTTAAAGATTTTATTTATTTATTCGACAGAGATAGAGACAGCCAGCGAGAGAGGGAACACAAGCAGGGGGAGTGGGAGAGGAAGAAGCTGGGCTTCCAGCTGAGGAGCCCGATATGGGGCTCGATCCCATAATGCTGGGATCACACCCTGAGCCAAAGGCAGACACCCAACCGCTGTGCCACCCAGGTGCCCCGCAAAGAGAGAGAGTTTGACTTCTTTGCCAATTTGAATACATTTTATTTCTTTTTGTTGTCTGATTGCTGAAGCTAGGACTTCTCGTACTATGTTGAACAGTCGTGAGAGTGGGCATCATTTTCACGTTCCTGATCTTAAGGGAAAAGCTCTCAGCTTTTCCCCATTGAGAATGATATTTGCTGTGGCCTTTTCATAGAAGGTTTTTATGAGATTGAGGAATGTTCCCTCTATCCCTACACTCTGAAGAGTTTTAATCAGGAAGGGCGCTGTAGTTTGTCAAATGCTTTTTCTGCATCAATTGAGAGGATCATATAGTTCTTGTCTTTTCTATTATTAATGTGTTCTATCACATTGATTGATTTGTGAATGTTGAATGACTCTTGCATCCCAGGAATAAATCCCACCTGGTCGTGGGCTGGTATCCAAGATATATAAAGAGCTTCTCAAATGTAACCCCCCAAAAAACAAATAATCAAGTCAAAAAATGGGCAGAAGACATGAACAGACACTTCTCCAAAGAAGAAATACAAATGGCTAACAGACACATGAAAAAATGTTCAACATTATTAGTCATCTGGAAAATTCAAATCAAAACCACTTTGAGATACCACCTTACACCAGTTAGAAGGGCAAAAATTAACAAGGCAGGAAACAACAAATGTTGGAGAGGATGTAAAGAAATGGGAACCCTCTTACACTGCTGGTGGGAATGCAAGTTGGTACAGCCACTTTGGAAAACAGTATGGAGGTTCCTCAAAAAGTTAAAAATAGAGCTACCCTAAGACCCAGCAATTGCACTAGTGGGTATTTACCCCAAAGATACAGAGGTAGTGAAAAAAGGGGCACATGCACCCTAATGTTCATAGCAGCAATATCCACAATAGCCAAACTGTGGAAGGAGCCAAGATGCCCTTCAACAGACAAATGGATAAAGAAGATATGGTTCGTATATACAATGCAATATTACTCAGCCATCAGAAAGGATGAATACCCACCATTTGCATCAACATGGATGGAATTGGAGGGGATTATGCTAAGTGAAATAAGTCAAGAAGAGAAACACAATTATCATATGGTTTCACTCATATGTAGAACATAAGGAATAGCATGGAGGACATTAGGGTAAAGGAAGGGAAAACTGAAGGGGGGGAATCAGAGGGGAAGACATATCATGACAGACTATGGACTCCAGGAAACAAACTGAGGGTTTCGGGGGGGGGGATGGGTTAGCCTGGTGATGGGTATTAAGGAGGGCACGTATTACAATGAGCACTGATCGTTACATGCCAATAATGACTCATGGAACGCTACATCAAAGACTAATGAAGTACTGTATGGTAATTAACATAACATAATAAAAATAAAGAAAGAGAATAAAAGAAATGCAGAAAGAAAGTCTTTAAGTTGAAGAGAAGTAATCCCAGAGGAAAACTTGAAACTTCAGGAGTAAAGAAAAGGCAACAGGAATGGCAAATATTTGGGTAAGCAAACCTTACACTTCACAAAAATTAATTCAAAATGGATCCTAGACCTAAATGAAAATGCAAAACTATAAAACTCCTAGAAGACAACATAGGAGAAAATCTAGGTGGTCTTAGGTGTGTGATGACTTTTTAGATACAACCAGATAAGGTCAATCCATAAAAGAAACCATTGATAGGCTGGACTTCTTTAAAATTTAAAACCTGTGCTCTGCAAAAGACACTGTCAAGAGAATGAGAAGACAAGCCACAGTCTAGGAGAAAATACTTGCAAAATGCACATCTGATAAAGGACTATCATTCAAAATGCACAAAGAACTCCTAAAACTCAGCAATAAGAAAAAATTTTTCGAATAAACCAAAGATCTCACCTCATGAAAGAAGACACACAGATGGAACCCAGCACATGAAAAGATGCTCAACGTCATAATTCACTGTGGAATTGTAAATTAAAACAAATAGTGCCAGGGGGAAAAAGGAATGCAGGGTTTCAGTCCAACTTCAGACCTGATGGATCAGGAGCAGCATTAAACAGATCTCCAGGTAACATGTGCACATGAAGGTCTGGGAAGCGTTGAGTTAGAGAAGGGCACAGTTGGGACACTGGCACTGCTCCCTGCTCATTAGACTAATAGAAGTTACTTCTGCTTGACAGAAAAAAAAAGTTAAATTAAAACTTTAACTAATAAAACAAATGGTGCTAGAGCAATTAGACATTCACATGCAAAAAAATAATAATAACTTCAGTCTAAACCTCACACCTTATATAAAAACTCAGAATAGGGGCACCTGGCTGGCCCAGTTGGTAAAGCATGACTCTTGATCTCAGGGTTATGAGTTCGAGCCCCATGTTGGGTGTAGAGATTACCTAAAAATAAGATCTTTAGCAGGAAGATCAGTATGAGAAGGAGGGGAAGAATGAAGGGGGGTAAACAGAAGGGGGAATGAACCATGAGAGACTATGGACTCTGGGAAACAAACTGAGGGCTTCAGAGGGGAGAGGGGGTGGGGGACTGGGATAGGCCAGTGATGGGTATTAAGGAGGGCACATATTGCATGGAGCACTGGGTGTTATAAGCAAATAATGAATCATGGAACACTACATCATAAACTAAGGATATACTGTATGGTGACTAATATAACATAATAAAAAATTATTATAAAAAATTTCAAAATAAAAATAGAAAAGTTAAAAATAATAATAATAAAAATAAAATCTTTAAAAAAAAACTCCAAATAGACCATAGATGTAAATGTAAAACTATAAAACTTTAAAACATAGGAGAAACTCTTTAGTATCTAGAGCTAGGCAGAGTTCTTGACACCAAAAGCATTCATAAAAATAAAAATTGATGGGGCGCCTGGGTGGCACAGCGGTTAAGCGTCTGCCTTCGGCTCAGGGCGTGATCCCGGCATTACGGGATCGAGTCCCACATCGGGCTCTTCTGCTATGAGCCTGCTTCTTCCTCTCCCACTCCCCCTGCTTGTGTTCCTTCTCTCGCTGGCTATCTCTATCTCTGTCAAATAAATAAATAAATAAAAATCTTTAAAAAATAAAAAAAATAAAAATTGATAAATTGGGCCTCATCAAAGTTTTAAAAAAAACACTTTGCTCTACTAGAGGGAAACAAACCATAACAGACGTTAATGATAGAGAACAAACTGAGGGTTAATGGAGGGAGATGGATGGGGGATGGGCTAGGTGGGTGATGGGTATTAAGGAGGACACTTGTTATGATGAGTTCTGGCTGTTGTAGGTAGGTGATGAATCACTGAATTCTACTCCTAAAACCAAAATTGCACTGTATATTAACTGGAATTTAAATAAAAATTTGAAAAAAAAAGATTATGTGCAGGATCTGTAGGCCAAAAACTACAAAACATTGATGAAATAAATAATAAATGGAGAAATTTATGAGGTTTGCTTAAAAAAGCAAAATTCAACTGAGTGAATTTAAAGATCTAATTGGCTTTATCTCACGATTTCATGAATTGAGCAGCATCCCACTCAGCAGAAGATCCAAGGAGCTGTACAAAATGGAAATGGAATTCATCTGCTTTTAGGGGTGGGACAAGAAAGTTAGTAGCAAAGAGTGGATTGTTTCAGGCAAGGTCATCTTCCTTTAGAGTAGGACAGGGCGTCTATCAGTCGGATTACCTCACTACTGCAGACCAGGTAGATTCAGATTAATTGGTTAAAAAAGAGATTGAAACTGCAATTAGGATGGAAATTTCCTCAGTATGGAAATGTGGGCTTAGCACAAATGACTCCAATTTGTGCCTTTAGTCTCTTTTTTAACAGGTTCATGGATTAGAAGACTCAATATTATTAAAAAGTCAGTTCTTCCCAAATCTATGGATTCAACGCAATCCCAGTCGAAAATCCCAGCAGAAGGCGATGGGACAAGAAAGTTACTAGCAAAGTAAAATTTTGTGTAGATATTGAAAAGATATAGAAATATATATATAACTAGAAAGGCAAAGGAATGTGAATAGCCAAAACAATTTTGAGGTAGAATAACAAAGTTGGAGAGTTTACACTGTCTGTTTCAAGACTTACTTATATAGGGGCGCCTGGGTGGCGCAGTCGTTAAGCGTCTGCCTTCGGCTCAGGGCGTGATCCTGGAGTTATGGGATCAAGCCCCACATCAGGCTCCTCCGCTAGGAGCCTGCTTCTTCCTCTCCCACTCCCCCTGCTTGTGTTCCCTCTTTCGCTGGCTGTCTCTATCTCTGTCAAATAAATAAAATAAAAAAATCTTTAAAAAAAAAAAAAAAAAAAAAAAGACTTACTTATATAAAGCTACAGTAATCAAGACAGCATTGGTGAAAGGATATACATAGATCAACAGAAGAAAAAAAGGAGTCTAGAAATAGACCCATGCAAATATGGTCAATCAATTATATTTTTAATTAATAAATTTTATTTCTTTGAGAAGTTTTAGGTTTACAGAAAAATTGAACAGAAAGTACAGAGTTCCCATATACTCCCTCTCCTCTGACCTCAGTGTCCCCCATTATTAGTCTCTCTCATTATTGTGATACATTTGTTACAACTGATAAACTGATACGGATACATTATCATTAACTAAAGTCAATAGCTTGCATCAGGGTTCACTCTTTGCGCTGTATAATTCTATGGGTTTCGTGAAAGGCATAATATCATGTATCCACCATTACAGTATCATGCAAAATAGTTTCACTGTCCTTAAAATCCCATGTTCCACTATTCATAACCTCCCCCATCTCCCCAACCCTTGGCAATTATTGATCTTCTTACTGTCACTACATTTTTGCCTTATTTAGAATGTCAAACAGTTGGAATCATAGAGTAGGTAGCCTTTCCAGATGGATTTTTTTTTCACTTAGCAATATGCATTTAAGTTTCCTCCATGTCTTTTCATGGCTTCATTGCTCATTTCTTTTTATTACTGTATAATATTCCATTGTATGGATGTACCAGTTTATCCACTCACCTATTGAAGGATGAAAGTTTAGCTGCTTCCAATTTTTGGCAATTATGAATAAAACTGCTATAGACATTTGTGTGCGGGTTTGTGTGGACATAAGTTTTTGGCTCATTTGTGTAAATATCTAAGGAACGTGATTGCTGGATCCTATGGTAAGACTATGGTTAGCTTTGTAAGAAACTTCCAAACTGTCATCCAAGGTGTCTGTACCATTTTGCTTCCCCACCAGCAGTGAATGAGTGTGCCCATTGCTCCACATCTTCATTAGTCTTTGTTGTTGTCCATGTCCATTTGATTTTTTTAAAGATTTTATTTTTGGGTAATCTTTACACCCAATGTGAGGCTCAAACCTATAACCCCAAGATCAAGAGTCATGTGCTCCACTGACTGAGCCAGCCAGGCACCCCCCATTTGATTTTTTTTAACAAAGCAGCAAAGGCAATTCAATAGATAAACAATAGTATTTTCAACTTAGGGTACTGGAAAAATTGACCACCCACAAGAATGAACTTCAACTTACACTTCACACTGTATACAAAAAAAAAAAAAAAAGCTCTACATGGATCATAAACCTAAATGTAAAACTATAACCTTTAAAGAAATCAAAAGAGAAAATCTTTGTGATCTTACATTAGGCAAAGAGTTTTTAGATATCACCCAAAAGCATAGTCCATAAAAGAAAAATTGATAAAATAGGATTTTTCAAAATTTTAAATTTTGTTTTCTAAAGACACCCACAATTTAGGAGAAAATATTAGCTAATCACATTATCTGATAAAGGACCTACTTGTATGCAGAATATATTACTTTCTAAATTCAAAAAGAAGAGAAGGGGTGCCTGGGTGGCTCAGTAGGTTAAGCATCTGATTTCGGCTCAGGTCATGATCTCAAGGTCCTGGGATCAAGCCCCGCATCAGACTCTGCACTCAGCAGGGAGTCTGCTTGTCCCTCTCTCTCTTTCCCTCCCCCAGATTGTGCTCTCTCTGTCTCTCTCCCAAATAAATAAAATCTCCTTAAAAATTTTTTTTAAAGAATAAGAGAACTCGATTTTTTTAATGACAAAAGATTTCAACAGACACCTCATCAAAGAAGATTATGGACAGCAAATAAGCACGTAAAAAGATGCTCAACACCTCCAGTCATTAGTAATGTAAAATGAAACCACAATAAGATACCACTACAAAACTATTAAAATGATTTTTTAAAAAAACTAAAAACTGACAATACCAAGTATTGGAGAGGATGTGGAGCAACTAAAACTCTCATACATTGCCAGTGGGAATGTAAAATGATACAGTCACTCTGGAAAACAATTTGGTAGTTTCTTATCAAATTATACATGTAATTAGCATGTGACCTAGAAATGCCCTTCATACCTATTTACCCAAATAAAATGAAAACCTGCGTTCACACAAAAACCTATACATGCCAAAAATTGGAAACAGTGTCCCTCAACTAGGGGAAGGATAAACAAACAATAGTATATTCATAAAATGGATTATTATTTCATCAATAAAAATTAAGAAACTACTACTGGTATATGGAACAAAGTTAAAGATCTCAAATGTATTTTGCTAAGTGAAAAAAATCAGAGTCAAGGCTACATACTATAGTATTCCATTTATACAACATTCTAGAAAACACGTAACTATAGTAATGGAGAACAAATCAGCAGTTGCCAGTGGTTGGTGGTGGGGGGTTACTACAAATAGACAGAATTGGGGGGGGTGATGGAAGTTTTCTGTATCTTGTTTGTGGTGATAGTTACATGACTCTATGTTTTTGTCAAGACTCATAGAACTAAACACCCCAAAACAGTGAATTTTAGTCTATTTTGTATATTACAAATAATTTTGGGGGGGTGCCAGGCTGACTCAGTTGGTGGAGCTGATCTCAGGGTTGTAAGTTCAAGCCCCATGTTGGGTGTAGAGATCACTTAAAAATAAAATCTTAAAAAATAATAATAACAATTTTTTAAACTGAAGAGAAAGATCTGTGATTTCGAGCAAAAGTGAATTAATAAACTACCATTCTTTACAGTTTAATAAGAGAAAAACACCCCCAGGTGGTTTCAATACACAATCAACTTTAAGAACCATAGCGCAAGGCAGTTATTTCCCCACAAGTGTATATAGATCCCCTAGGGCTACTTTTTCTTCTCAGGTTCCTCGAGAAAATAAGTCTGACCCAGGAGGTCAGTAACAAAGACCCATTGAGTTGGAAAAGGTGATCCATGAATGTCTTAAAATAAAAGTGGAGGTTGATTCCACTAGAAATGTTTCATTTGGAGAAAAGGAGAATCAAAACGCACAAAGTTATTGTCTTTAGGTATTTGAAGGGTGATCAGGTGGAAAGAACAGATATTTTTCGTGTTTCTAGTGGGCAGACAGGAAACAATGGGTGAAAAGGGCACAGAGCCCAATATAAGAAAGAGTTCTAACAACAGTTAATCTGCAAATAGAGTGGGATGCCTCATGAAGGAGTGAGCTTCAAAGATGAAACAGCAGTTGGGGCACCTGGGTGGCACAGCGGTTAAGCATCTGCCTTCGGCTCAGGGCGTGATCCCGGCGTTATGGGATTGAGCCCCACATTCAGGCTCCTCCGCTATGAGCCTGCTTCTTCCTCTCCCACTCCCCCTGCTTGTGTTCCCTCTCTCGCTGGCTGTCTCTATCTCTGTCGAATAAAGAAATTAAAAAATCTTTAAAAAAAAAAAAAAAGATGAAACAGCAGAAGTGGGTTAACCATTTATCTAAGGTTTTATACAGGGCATTCCAGCCCTGGGTGAAAGATTAAATCCAAAGGCCTCTTAAGATCAATTCCAAAATTCATAAAATTCCAAGCACGGAACAGAGGAAGCTGAATTCCCTCAGACTCTTCAGCTGAGTAAAAACTGAGAGATACTACAGGTCCTACATGCCCCAAATCTCTCCTCTGCCTGAAATTCCACTTCACATCCACAGACATTTATAATGCACAAAAAGTGGAAGGCACTGGGCAGAAAAAATTGTTCAAGGGGCACCTGGGTGGCGCAGTCAGTTAAGCATCTGACTCTTGATTTCAGCTAAGGTCATGATCCCAGGGTCCTGAGATCAAGCCCCACGTCAGGCTCTGCCCTCGGTGGGGAGTCTGTTTGAGGAGTCTCTCTCCCTCTCTGTCTGCCCCCTCCATATAAAGATATGCATACAGCTTTAACCACTTCCACCTCTAAGTACCTACCCTAAAGAAACTCCTACACCTTATACATATGCAAAGGGACAGACATAAGAATGTTCATTGCAGGGGCGCCTGGGTGGCACAGCGGTTAAGCGTCTGCCTTCGGCTCAGGGCGTGATCCCGGCGTTCTGGGATCGAGCCCCACATCAGGCTCCTCCGCTATGAGCCTGCTTCTTCCTCTCCCACTCCCCCTGCTTGTGTTCCCTCTCTCGCTGGCTGTCTCTATCTCTGTCGAATAAAGAAATAAA
>NC_048229.1:18099806-18191431 GCF_002007445.2 Ailuropoda melanoleuca
TCAAAAAAAAAAAAAAAAAAAGAATGTTCATTGCAGGTCTGTCTGTAATAATAAAAAAAAAAGTAAAAGCAAAATGTAACTGTAAATCAGTTATCCTTAGAAGGGAATATCAAATAGCCATAATATATGTCATCATGGATAAATCTCAAAAACAGAATATTGAGTGAGAAAGACAATGTTGCAAAGAATTTGCAGTATGCTTCCATTATATGTACTTTCTGAAGTTTATTTTTTTGGTAATCTCTACATCCAAGGTGGGACTTGAACTCACAACCCCAAGATTAAGAGTCACAGGCTCTTCCGAGTGAGCCAGTCAGGTGCCCTTATATGTATTTTAAAACTATACATGTGTGTACATGGAGAGAGAGAGAGAGACTGAGAGACAAAAAGAGAAGATTTATGGGTATACATATATAGAAATGAAGCATAGAAATGAACATAGAGGGGTGCCTGGGTGGCTCAGACAGTTAAATGTCTGACTTCGGCTCAGGTCAAGATCTCAGGGTCCTGGGATTGAGCCCCACTTTGGGCTCCATGCTCTACAGGGAGTCTGCTTCTCCCTCTCCCTTACCCTCTACTCCTCCCCCAACTCATGTTCTCTCTCACTCTTTCTCTCTCTCAAATAAAGTCATTTTTTAAAAATAAATAAACACAGGAATAATAAATGAAAACTTCAAGATAGTTACTTCTGGAGAAGTAGGAAGAAAGGTTGAAGGGCAGAGCTTTCGCTGAAGCTATACAATTTAATTATTTTTTAAAAGGACAAAGAGATCTGAACCAAAGAGCACATACACAAATAAGTATAAGACAAAGAGAGAGTGTGATAATATCAGATCAAGCAAAGAGCTATGACGAAAGAGATTCATGAGCCTGGGAAGCCCCGGGAAGACTTCATGGAGGGGACAACTCAGAGCTTGGCCTTGAAGAATGGGTCAGATTCCATAGCCTGAGATAAGATAAGGGAGAACATGAGCAAAGGCATAGAGATGGGAACAGTAAATGAGACTGGAACCAGATCACCCCAAGCAGTTGAGGTGATGGAGTGGGAAGAGAGAGGGTGATAGGGTTCTTCCAGTAGGTGAGGATAATGTTTATTTATGTGTTTATTTATTTTGCTGGAAAGCTCTCCAGACTTTATGAGCAACTTGAAGGCCAAGTTCTGCTTTTTCACGGCCTCGCTGTATATATGATAGTATTGTGCATATACAAAACACTTACTCAGCCAATAAAAGGATAGAATGAAAGCAATGTCGTCTAAGGGGCATAAAGCTCCTAGAGTTTTGCAAAAGGAAGGAAAGACTAGATTATTGCCTCTGTTTTGCCTCTTTTTCAGAGAACTTATTGAAAGAAACCTAGGATGTGGCAGACAGTTCTGGGAAGTCCATATGTATAAGGTTGGGGTTAGGGTTTAGAGCTCCCATCCTTTCTAGTGTAACACACTGCCATTATCTTAAAAGTACAGCAAGGAAACAAAAATATTTGTAACCATCTGAAACCTGATAGAACCTGAAATAGAACAGTCAATTAAATCATCTATTTAATTCATGAAGCCGTATGTTAGTCATAGTTCTATTTGTTGGGTTTTGTGCAAACGTAGAAATTTTCTGTCACGGTAGAAACCAAAAGCAAAGGAAACTACAGCGTCACCTTGTGGTGATACCCAACATTGCACTGAGATGGTTCCCCCAGGCTGTTCCGTGGAGCTGTGCCTTGTCTGGGTCAGGACTCACTAGATGGGGGCTGGAGTCAGCAGAAGCTAAGAGCTAGAATAAACAACAGACATGACCAGGAGTCAGGAGGCCCTGTTCTGGGGCTCCCTTGAAGTACTTGGAGGCCTTCCTGCTTCCTAACATACCTCTGGCGAGATCAGGACAGCCAAGATCAGAAAGCCTGAAAAACTATTGAAACGGGGACAGACAGAAAGAATAGCATAATACCAATGATGTCCCTGCATGGTATAGTGAGCTGGTATTGATTATCTATGAGGCTCAGACCCTCTTGAAAAAATAAATTAACCTTTTTTTCTATAAATAACTGCCTGTTAGCAGAAGCAAGGATTACCAGCTACAGATGGCCAATAGTTTCAAGTGGCAAATTCAACTACATGATCACTGACTAGAATGTTGTGTTAAGTAGGATTCTAAAGCAGAGTTTGAGTTCAGTGGGAAGAAGGCCAATAATGATTAACATCTGTCTCAGGTACGGGAGGGAGGAATAACAATACACCTATTCTAGGTAAGTTTCCATTGCTGTAGATCTCTATGTAGCTCTAACTTCTCTGAATCTCAGTTTTTCTCATAAAATGAGGATAATTTATGCCTTCTAGGCCTACTTCACAAAAAGAAGACCTTAGATTTGAATGGTACTGAAACATCTAAAACTATGTAAGTGTGGGATAGTACAGGTATTTCTGTTGACTTCTCTGGATGAACAAGAAAACTAATGATTCCAGAGTTCCTAGTTGCCTTCCCCAACCTAAACACAACTGAAGGAACTGAAGGACGTTGCTTGAAAAATGTTAGGGGCTTGACTAGACGAATTGGGTAAGCTGGAATCTAAAGAGTTTAAATCATTAGCTGGGAGGCTGGGCAGGGCCAGAGAATGGAATAAAATGAAATCAAACAGCATCATTGAAGGACCTTTATAATAATTCACCCAACAATTATTTATTAAGTATCCACTTAAATTCATTTGCTGATTTTACAGATATTTATTGAATACCTACAGATGTTTATTGAACACCTACTATGTGCCAGTTCTGTGCCGAGGCTAGGGAAACAGATGAGGATAAAACAGATATCTGCTCAAATGAAGTTCACAGCCTAGTAGGAAAGGCTGTAGTAAGGCACCTGGGTGGCTTAGTCGTTAAGCATCTGCCTTTGGCTCACGTCATGATCTCAGAGTCCTGGGATTGAGCCCCACATCAGGCTCCCTCCTCAGTGGAGAGTCTGCTTCTCCCTCTCCCTCTGCCTCTTCTCCCTGCTCGTGCTCTCTCTCCCTCTATCTCAAATAAATAAACAATCTTGAAAGAAAGAAGGAAAGGAAGGAAGGAAGGAAGAAAGGCTGTAGTAAACAAATAATTACCATAAAATGGTAAGTGTTATGAAAGGAGAATGTGGGATGCCAGGAGAGCCTTGGGAAGAGGCTTTATATATCTACAGGCCAGAGGTTGCAAATTCATGGTGCCTGGGATACATTCAACCACAGACAATTTTTTTAGCTAGTGCCATGTTTTAAAAGTACCTGAATAGCTTCAATGGGACATGTACTCTCCAGTTTTCCACAGTCCTCACCACTTTATATTGTGTTCTGCTCACTACTCTCACACACTGAGGAAGCCTGGACCCTGAAAAACATGCCCTGAAGGACAGAGCCAGCTAAGTGGTGTAGGAAATGGGGTGAGGGAGTGTTCCAGGTGAGCCAATGCCCACAGAGATAGATTATGGTACACCTGGGGAACTGGAAGGTCCACATGGCCAAAGCGTGGAAGAGACCAGAGGATTCAACTCCCCTATTTTATATATAAGGAAACTAATGCTCAGAGAAAAGGGACTTTGCTCAAGTCGCACAACCACTAAAGCAAGCAACAGACTCAGGAATAAATCCAACCACCCTGCTCTCCAATGACCAATTCTTTCCTTGCAACCCTTTCCTCTTACCCGTTAGGCCTACTAATCCTTAGTGAGGTCCCGGGGAATGCCAGGAATCCAGGCACATTTACACCAGCTGCTCACAGGGATTCAGACCAATCAAGCACAAGGTCTTCCTCTCAGAGATTGCCCCACCGTGCCCTCCACCACTTCCTT
This sequence comes from Ailuropoda melanoleuca, assembly GCF_002007445.2. Taxonomy (NCBI): domain Eukaryota; kingdom Metazoa; phylum Chordata; class Mammalia; order Carnivora; family Ursidae; genus Ailuropoda; species Ailuropoda melanoleuca. Next base: position 18,103,613 of record NC_048229.1, read on the forward strand.
GAGTATGAGTCAGGGCTGAACTTAGGAGCTAGCAAGTTTCAGGGGCTGGGTTCAGGACCCAGCTTATCTGTACTTTCCTAGGTGGTGTGATGACAGAAATACCTCTCCTGGCCACAAAAGGAAGCCTAGCATTCCACCATCAGCCCTTCCTTCCTCTGGCCCAAGGTTCTATTCTGTTTTTAAATGCAAATACTCTTGGAAGAATAACACTGTCACCTTACTGTGAGTATAGCATCCAATCTGGAACACTAACACTGGAACAAAACCTAAATATTAGCCAAGTCAAACTTCTTACTAATGAGGAATACTAATGAGGAACATGAGCCCATGCTGAAGAGATTGGCCCATCATCATCCAGTGTCAAAGCCAGGATGAAACCCTGTTCTCCTAATTCCTGGTCCAGGGCTCTTTCTACTGTTCCACACTGTTTCTCATTAGGCCCTGACCCAAGAATGTTTTCCTGGAGGAGCAGAGGAGGGAAAGAAAAGGTGGCATCACACAAGTGGAGAAAGGAATCAGAAAAGAAAGAAGAACGAACGGAAGAAAGAAAGAAAGAAAGAAAGAAAGAAAGAAAGAAAGAAAGAAAGAAAGAAAGAAAGACAGACTTAGCTTGACTTTATAATTTTTCAACTCTGGTTTAGCTCATTCTTTGATTCAACAAACATTTTTTGAGGGCCTTCCATGTTCCAGGCACTGTGCTAGAAGCTGAGGGTAAGACAGTGTATTCCCTTGCCCTTGAGAACTTCCAAGCTAGTGCCCCTAGCTGACCTACTTGCTCAGGTTCTGCACACACACAACCTCCAGCCCCTTTACTAAGCCAATCAGCAAGATCATAATAATCACTTAACTTGGTGCCTTTTTCTCTTACAAGGCACTTTATATTCATTGCCTCATTAATTTTCACACACACACACACACACACAAAACATGACAAAACATTCCCACCCATTTTACGATGAGGACGCTAAAGCTGTTTTTCCTTGGTTCAAGTTTCCTTGCTTCTCACTTGAACCACCTTCCCTCCTGGGTGGTTTGTAAAAGGGAGAAGAGAAAATAACTCACCACCTCCTCCCCTAAACCTCTCCCCTCCTCCAGCCCACAAACAAGTCTGGGGCAAGAGAGACAACCTATCACCCCATATGTTTTCTAGGAAAATTTGGAGCCTGGGGCCTGAGACTTGCTGCCCTCCGTGAATAAAACTGGGGATATCAGAGAAAAAGCCACCTATTTGGTCAGCAGACTTGGTCCCTACAGAAACATGACAATCTACATGTGTACAGAAAAAGCTCCTTTCACATTTCCAATTTCATCTTGATCCTCACAACAACAGTCCCTGTGGCAGTGTCCTCTGCAGATGGAAACCAGGGCTCAAGGACAGGAAATGTCAGAGATCACAGTGAGGAATGAGGGAGCCAGACAGAAGCCCTCCTCTTCTGATGCTGTCTTCACTACATCACACTGACTTCTTTGAAACGTCAGGCTACCTCAGGCAAGAGTCAAGTTTTGGCCAAACCCTCCCAATTCATAAAAGAAGCCTACCAGAGGTGGAGCAAGGAGTAGTGCAGAAGCTGTTTGGGGCAAAGTTCTTAAGCCAGAGATCCAGGGGAAATCCTGGGTGTCCATCTTGGGATCATCCTTATTCATGAACACCTACCCCAAACCTCCTGAATCCCTCTTTCTTTTTTTTTTAATAATATTTTTTATTCTATTATTTTAGTCACCATACAGTACATCCCTGGTTTTTTATGTAAAGTTCCACGATTCATTATTTGCCTATAACACCCAGTGCACCATGCAATACGTGCCCTCCTTACTACCCAACACCAGCCTATCCCATTCCCCCACCTCCCTCCCCTCTGAAGCCCTCAGTTTGTTTCCCAGAGTCCATAGTCTCTCATGGTTCATTCCCCCTTCTGTTTACCCCCCCTTTCTTCTTCCCTTTCTTCTCCTACCGATCTTCCTACTTCTTATGTTCCATAAATGAGTGAAACCATATGATAATTGTCTTTCTCTGCTTGACTAATTTCGCTTAGCATTATCTCCTCCAGTCCCGTCCCTGTTGCAGCAAATGTTGAGAAATTGTTCTTTTTGATGGCTGAGTAATATTCCATTGTATATATAGACCACATCTTCTTAATCCAGTCATCTGTTGAAGGGCATCTCAGCTCCTTCCACGATTTAGGATTTCAAGCTGTACTACAAAGCTGTGATCACAAAGACAGCATGGTACTGGCACAAAAACAGACACATAGACTAATGGAACAGAATAGAGAACCCAGAAATGGACCCTCGGCTCTTTGGGCAACTAATCTCTGATCCCTCTTTCTAACCAGTTCAGGAATGCTCAGCCAGGCTGTGTTCAAACCCACACTGAATCTGTTTGATTTTCTGACTTTATCGCTTTGGCATAATGTTCTCTATGTTAACTCTTTATCCAGTAAAAGAGACATCTTTCTCGCTTTTGATTTATCTTAAAGCTCTTCCTTCTAATTCTGATACATGCTACCATATAAGTAAATCTTGAAAACATTCAACACTATGTGAGGTACCTAGAATAAGCAACTTAGTAGAGACAGAAAGTAGAATAGTGGCTACCAAGGGGTAGAGAGGAGGAGTTACAGGGAGTTTAATTGTTTACTAGGTGCAGAGTTTCTGTCTGGGATGATGAAAAAGTTGTGGTTTGGTGATGGTTGCACAACTTCATGACTGTCCTTAATGCCATTGAATTACACACTTAAAAATGATTTGATACAGGCATCTGAGTGGTGCAGTAGGTTAAACTTCAGATCTTGGTTTCAGCTTGGGTTGCGATCTTAGGGTCGTGAGATCCAGCTCTGCATCAGACTCCATGCTCAGCGCAATCCGTTTAGGACTCTCTCTCCCCCTCCTTCCACCTCTCCATGCTGTCCTCTCTCTCTCTCATAAATACATACATACATACATACATACATACATAAATCTTTTTTAAAATGATTTAATAGGTAATTTGTACATTCTATATATTTTACCACAATGTGTGTGTGTGTGTGTGTGTGTGTGTGTGTGTGTGTGTGTGTTTAAATAGCAGCTCCTTCTAAGCTGAAGATGATGGTTATGGAAGATGTCCTATGCTGCTATGCAATAAAAATTAAAGCCATGTTTCTTCTTTCTATCCATGTCATGGAAATACAGACAGATAAGATCTTAGTGGTTAAGAACAAAGATTTTGTAGCTAGGAGATAATGCTAAGCGAAATAAGTCAAGCAGAGAAAGACAATTATCATATGGTTTCACTCATTTATGGAACATAAGAAGTAGGAAGATCGGTAGGAGAAGAAGGGGAAGAAGAAAAGGGGGGGGTAAACAGAAAGGGGAATGAACCATGAGAGACCATGGACTCTGGGAAACAAACTGAGGGCTTCAGAGGGGAGGGAGGTGGGGGAATGGGATAGGCTGGTGATGGGTATTAAGGAGGGCACGTATTGCATGGTGCACTGGGTGTTATATGCAACTAATGAATCATGGAACTTTACATCGAAAACCAGGATGTACTGTATGGTGACTAACAGAATAAAAAAAATATTATTATATATTAAAAAAAAAGAACACAGCTGCGTTCAGGGTTTGCTTCTATGATTTACTAGTTGTGTGACCTCGAGCAACCCATACCACAAGGCTTCCAAACTTTGTTATGCATACAAACGCCTGGGGCATCTAGACTTTTCCAGAGCCTCAGTCTCCTTGTGGAAAACAAGAGAATGCTGATAGCTATGGTCAGCTCCCTTGACCATGCCCTTGTGAAGATTAGGTGAGACAGTATATGTAAAAGGCTTAACTCAATCCCCAGCACTCAGTGAGCATTCAAAATGAATGGAAATTAATATTCTTATTATTTTTCTATTTAATCACTGTCCTTCCAAACTTGAGAGTCATCTGTGGGTTTGTGTGTGTGTGTGTGTGTGTGTGTGTGTGTGTGTGTGTGTGGTTGTTTTATTTTTTGCTATGTGTGCACAATTGGCTAGATAAGAGCTCGTACACATGCAACAAGTTCCTTGCAAGGCTGTGTTCCCAGGAGTATGCGGACATATATCCTGGGAAGCACGTGTTTGCTGCTGAGCAGTATGTACATGTCTATCTGTGTATATATAAAACACTGTTTCCTTATAAGACTTTGTTGTCAATCAACTAATTCAAAAGTCATTTCCTCTTACTTATCACGATATCAACCAAGGTTAATGGTGGAAAGATAATTAGGTTGATTGGTCAAAGGGAAAGGTTGTGTCTTAATTGAAGTCTCTTATCCAAACCAAAGGTTTAGATATTGGAGAGAAATGTGCTGACTAGTTATAAACATTCTGATCTATAGGTTGGTAAGGCTGTAAATGCCACAAGGTGTCCCAAGTCCCCTGCCCAGCCTTCCCAGTCAGAGGTAGGAAGACTTATCTTGGGGTGCCCCTTGTGTTGAGATAGTCTTTCTATTGCCCTTTCACAAAGGCCTTCTACAGGCACAAGATAGCTAACATCTAGGAGGCAGAACCCCTGAGTTCTGATCAGCCTCTGAAGCCAGCTCCCTTGACCACACCAGAATTCCAGGGTCACCCTATACAGTATGGTACAATGGTTAATGCACCTGCATTAAAGTCAAATAAACCTGGGCTTAAATCCCAGTGCCTCCACCACCCAGCTGGTAAACGTGTGACTCAATGATTTCCTCTTTCTGAGCCTCCATTTCTTCAACTATGGAAAAAAATTTTTTAAAGTAAAATTCCTATTTCACCAGGTTATTAGAGAAACTCATTAAGAACTTTCATTGAAAGTCTTGAGCATAGTGCCTAATATAAGGCAATGTCCATTTAATAATAACAGCTACTCTTTATTGAACATTTACCCTGTGCCTATGTACATAGGCATCATCTCATTTAATCCTCACAACAACCCAGAATGGTAGGTACCATTGTTATCCCCATCTTACAGATGAGGAAACCGAGGCAATGTCCCCAGGTCATAAAACTAGTAAGAGAAGAATTTGAAACCAAGCACTCTGACGCTGTTATTTTTAATATTTTTGTTATCAACAAAAATAACAACACAGAAAGGATTCCATTGTCTCCCCTCCAGCTGTAGAGGGAATTGCTCTGCCCTCGGTTTCCTCTAAGATTCCTTTAATAGTAATGTGTATCCTTTCCTCCTGTTTCATTCCCTGACTTTAGCTATGGTTCACTTATTCATACAACAAACAGTCATTGAGCAGCTACTGTGTGCCAGGCTCTGCGCTTGCCTCTGAGGATACACTGAACAGAACAGTTGAGGTTCCTGTCTTCATGGAGTTGAGGAGCCAGCTGAGAATGAGGAGCCAAAGAATGAGAGGAGCCAGCCATGCAGAAAACCAGAGGAAGGGTGAAATGAAGGTACGGAGGCAGGAATGAGTTTGGCTAACATGATCTAAGACGCGACAGAAGGGCAATGTGGCTGCAGCAATGAGCAGGAGGAGATAACATGAGATGGTCCCTGCCCCTTTCTGGAGCTCCAGACCTATAGTTCACAAGCTGACTGCACAGACCTGCCTGGGTGGTCCCCACACCCCCTAATGCAATATGTCTAAAACAGAAGTCATTTCTTTCTCCAGCCAAACTCCCCTCCTCTTCCCTGACCAGCCACTGCACAACCAAACACCCAGTGGCCCAAACTAAAGATCTGTTAAATATCTCCTGAATTTGTCCTCTCTCATGCTTTGGTTCGGTCCTCATCATTGCTAGCCTGGGCTGTTGGACTGGCCCCTAACTGCTTACCCTGCCTCTAGCCTCTTCACCTCCAGTACCAGTATCTCTGACAAACAAACCAGTGCCTCCCCAAAACAAACATGGGCATGTAACTCCCCCAGTGTAAAACCTCTCATAGTTCCTCCTTTGTCTCAGGATGAAATCTAAACTACTTAACCTGGCAAATAATATCCTTCACGGTGTGGTCTGAAACCATATTTTCAGTCTTGTCTCCCACGAGTCATCTACAAATCTCAGAGCACCACCACATCTAATTACTCTTTCATAGTACTAAGAACAACACAAGCTGTTCCCTCTACTTAAAATTCCTCTTCTGGCCCTCTCTCCTTGTAGAACTATTATTTGACCTTTAAGATACAGTTCATTTCCTCGCTAAAGCCTTCCCTGACACCAGGCAGAATCACCCATCTCACTCTCCTAAAGACCCACAGCACATGACATTTACAACACAGCTACAGTACTCATGAAATGTGTTTCTGATTATATGCTTAGATATTTATCTCCCCACAAGACTGAGTTCAGAAAGTCTGGGATCCTGTCCATTGAATATAATGCATAATACACGAAAGTTCTCAATAAGTGTTTGATAGATTGATTAATTAATGAAAAATTGATAAAGCACAGAAAAAAAATCAATGAGTCCCTCAAAAACCAGATTCAAACCTTGATCTCATTAGCACAAATCATCTTCAAGACAGCATAGAAGCTGAAACCTAACCAAAAACTAACCTTGTCTTGCCGCCTGGGAATCATAGATTGCTGGAAATAACCAAACACAGGGAAATACTAAGGTCTCAAGATAGTGATTAATCCAAGATCCCTTAGTTAGATGTCAACACAGCAGAACTGGAAGCCAAAACTCCTGCCTCTTAGTTCTGGAAGCTCCCATCTAGGACAGCATCTATTAAAAGTTCAAAGACAAGAGAAGCAAGGTCTTCTTGTACACAGGGCCTCCGAGAAGATACCCTTGGCTCTTGCCAAATGCACAGTAAAGATTTGCTCTGGGTTGAATTGTGTCCTCTCCAAAATTCATATGTTGAAGTCCTAACGTCCAGTAGCTCAAACTATTATCTTATTTGGAGATAGGGTCTTTACGGAAGTAATTGAGTTAAAAATGAAGCCATTAGGGTGGGCCTTAATCCAATAAGACTAGTGTCCTTATAAAAAGGAGGAGTTTGGACATAGAGACACATATACAAGGGGAATGCTATGAGAACATGAAGACGGCCATCTATAAGCCAAGGAGAGAGGCCTGGAGCAGATCCTTTCTACGCAGCTCTCAGAAAGAACCAAACCTGCTGATACCTTGATCTCAGACTTCTAGGCTCCAGAACTGTGAGATAATAAATTTCATTTTTTTAAGACACCCAGTTTGTGGTACTTTGTGTGGCAGCCATAGAAAACTAAAAGGAGCCTTCTAGAGCAGTGGTTCTCAAAGTGGGGTCCCTGGAAAAGCAGGTCAGCATCACCTGAGATTTGTTAGACAGGTAAAACCTACCAGTCAGAAACTCTGGGAATGGGATCCAGTAATTTGTGTCCCAATAAAGCCCTCCAGGTGATTCTGATGCACACTACATTTGAGAACCACTCTTATAGCTACTCTATCTAGGCTGGGTTGTTTAGTATTCCCTGAAAATTCACAACCACCCAAAACCTCAGAATATGACCTGATTTGGAAATAGGGTCTTTGCAGATGTAATTAGTTTAGGTCATAGTGAATTACGGTGGACCCTAAGTCCAATGACTACTATCATTATAAACAGAGGAAACAGAGCAGCAGAGACATAAATACGGTGACAACAGAGGGTGAGATGCATCTATAACTCAAGGAATGCCAAGGATTACCAGGAGTCACCAGAAGCTAGCAGAGAAGAAAGAAAAGATTTTTCTCTAGAACCTTCAGAAGCAGGATGACTCTGCTAACACCTTGACTCTAGTCTCCAGAACTGTGAGAGAATAAACTTCTGTTGTTATAAGCCACTCAGTTTGTGGCAATTTGGTACAGCACCTCTCAGAAAATAATACCCTGTCCAATAAGAGTCATAAGCCACATGTAGCTGTTTAAATTTAAATTAGTTAAACTAAATAAAATTGAAAATTCAGTTCCTCAGTTGCACTGGTCACATTTCAAGTGCTCAGCACATGTGGTTCATGGCTACTGTATTAATATAGAACCTTTCCATCAGAGCAGAAAGTTCTGTTAGATACAACTAATCTAGAGGCCCATGAGCTAAATTCAGCCCATCACCTGTTTGATATGGCCCACAAGCTAAGAATGGTTTCTACATTCTAAAGTGGCTGAAAAATTAAAAGAAGAGTATTTTGTAACAAGTGAAAATTATATAAAAGGCAAATTTCAGTGTCTCTAAATAAAGTATTATTGGAACACAGCCACCCCATTCATTTACATATTGTCCATGACTGCTTTTATGCTGCCACAGCAGAGTCAAGTACTTGTGACAGAGACCATATGGACCAAAAAACAAGACATTTACTCTCTGACCTTCTACAGAAAACGTTTGCCAATCCCCTGCTCTAGAGGATAATGAAGAGTGACAAGGAGAGGATATTAGAACAAATTGGCATCATGGTCAAGCACAAAGGGATCTGTTTTTAGATGCCCATAGGCATGTTCTTCCCAGAAAGTGAAATCAAAACAAGTACGTATTATCTCTTATTTATATGCACATAGTATACATATATAGCTGACCCTTGAACAACAAGGTTTGAACTATGTGCATCTACCTACACAGATTTTTTTCACTAACTACAATACAGTATTGTAAATGTATTATCTCTTCCTTATGATTTTTCTTGATAAGATTTTATTTTCTCTAGCTTATTTTATTGTAAGAATACAGTATATAATACATAAAACAAAAAAAAATACATGTTAGTTGACTGTCTATGTTATTGGTAAGGCTTCTGGTCAACAGCAGGCTATCAGTAGTTAAATTTTGGGGGAGTCAAACATTATACATGGACTTTCAATTGTGCATGGGTTTGGTGCCCCAACCCCGGCATCATTCAAGGGTCAACTGTAAATAACATCCACATATATGCACTCCCACATGCACATAGAAGATACATAGAGAAGGGAATGGGGGGGGGGACGTATACCTAGGTATTAATGATGGTCACCTAAGAGGGAAGGGGTGAATGAGACTGGAGTTTATGTCTTCTGTTATTATCGCCCTCCATGTTTTCTGATTCTTCTGTAATAAGGGGATACTGCTTTTTTAATTTAAAATTAAAAAAAACCTGCCTGACGCTAAAACAGAGCTCCTAACCTCTAGACAAGATTGTGAGGGCTGAGTCTTCCAGGCTGCCTTTATCTTTATGTAGCTCTGAATACTTCATGGTCTTTCCCCACCGATATTGGCTCTCAGGAAAGGATCTGCTCGCCCCATTTACACTGAGCTATTGTCAATTGATTCACAGATTACTGTGTATGTTCTTCCTCCCAGAGCAGAACAGCCTTTCAAAAAAGATCAAAGCCTAGAGCTGTAGACATAAAGGTCTACCAGTGGAATGTTAACTATCAGTTAACCAGGTAAGAACACGGAGAGTCTTCTGGTCACCCCTGAAATCCCCAGGCACAGGAAACAGCCTATTTCAGTTACTTGCAGAGGCCTCGCCAGTGTGCGATCTTGGGCTCTGCACCCAGAAACAATTAACAAAAACATACAGCTACACTTACAAAGCAGGATCCAAACTTGCAGGCTTAACTAACACTAGGCAAAAGCCTCCCAAACCCAACCCACTTTTAAGACCAGGTGATAATGACTTAGACTCAGAGATCTAAATTGAAATCCCTGCTCTGCCACTGACTCCCTGGGAAACCTCAGTCCCTCTCTTTGTCCTCTCCTGGCCTCAGTTTTGTCCCAGGGAAGGAGTCAGGATTGGACAGGGTGACTTCCAAACTCTGCTTCAGCTCTGCTCCGGGGGGGGGGGGGGGGGGGGGATTCTCCAGTTGTGTGTATGTATGCCTGGGACAGGGTCCAGGTAATTCCTAAAGGGTCAAACGATTAACCATTGAGCTGGGTCAGTTCCAGAAAGGACTCAAAAATTAACCTGGTTACTCCTGTTTTCGCTTTTAATCTTTACCATTTAGTAACTCTGGTGAGGCATTGTCTCTCTCTAGCCTCCATGGCCCATGTGCCATCCCCTGACCCTCTACCCAGCATGCTCCATTCCCGTCTCCCAACTTCCCTTTCCGCTGACTAAATTCTACCGATCCTCGCGTCATCTGTGAGAGCTTTTCTGATTCCCCAAGGCCCCGTGACCACAACCTCCTCTGACTACTCCACTGCACTATACTATATCCTAATATAAGGCACTTAGCACCGACTGTCAGGGGTTTTAGTGACCTCTCCTATGGGTACTTCTTCCAACTTGGCTATTCCCCTTAGGAGTAGAAATTATGCTTATCTAAGATTTTATGCAGGGAATTCCAGCACTGAATGAAAGATTAGCTCCAATGGCCTCTTAGGTCCAGATCAATGCTAAAATCCATGAATGCACAGATTTACTGGTTGAGGATGCTGAAACACTTGAAATGCTTTTCACCAAGCTCAGAAATAAGCCCTGACCACTAGGAAATGTTTTTAACTCTTCAAAGCACCTGTATGTTCTCTTAGCTCCTTGGATCCCCACAAGAACCCTGTGAAGCAGGTGACCACTAAAGTAGAATGTAAAGCACTTAACATGGAGGTGAAGCAATCTCCTGAGGCTCGCTGGCAAGTTGGTGATAGAGCCTGAACCACACACCAGAGTTCTTGCCCTCCATTCCTGGGCTTTCAGGTGTGTGGCACGCAGTAAAATCATAGCCTCATGCTCTTTTTAAGAAACTGCAGCCTATGGCCACCTCCATATCAACCCATGAACACACATACATTTTATAAATACCTTCATGCTGGCTCCAGCCTGCTTGGGGATCCACATCTGTAAATCTAGGGCTGTTTTTCTCCCTTCATTTATCATCATTCTCTAAGGGAAAAACAGCCAGTGCAGTTCCCAGTCAGATCAATGTATTTTCTCTTGAAGAGATTACAAGGAGCCAGGAGACACTGAAATTGATCCTACTTGCTCTAGTATGCTCCACTCAGCCCCTTCCCTCCTCCCACTGTGTTCCAGGTGAAAGAGGCAGGTAAAAGCTTTTAGTGTGGGCAATCATCCCAATACACAACTTGGAGATGGGCTTCCCAGCCAGAATATCATCTTTGCCCTGTCCAGCATCTGTGGAACCATATTCTTCATCATACCCACCTTTGCTGTTCAGCAGGGTCATTCAGAAACCTGTAAATATACGCACAAATTAATATGCAAATGACTATTAGATGCAGGTGTGTACGGAAGGTGTGTTTATGCTATTGCGTTTAGTTTGAGTGTGTGTGTGTGTGTGTGCGTGTGTATCTGTGTGTTGTGCTGATATAATGTAAACAACAACATGTATCTGCAGGTACCCTCCTGGAAAATGTGTATATGTGCAGATGGGTATGTGACTGAGCATAAATATTTGCTCACTCACCAGTCACCAATCAGTTCAACAAAGATGTACGGATGCTGCTGGCACTGTCCAAGTTTCTGGGCATGAATAAGACAGAGAATGGAGGGGAATACACCACAGTGCATGAGTGGTAGATGTGTTTTTCAGTACTATGTAGCTATCTATGAAATCGTTATACATAGATATGTGTACGTCAGGGCCCACATCAAGCTAGGGAAGTTCCTGATCATATAAGTGAGAGCAGATCATGTGTTGGTGCTGAAAAATGCTGCTGTGTTCTCTCCCCAAGCCCCAAGGATCAGATTTAAACAGGCCTCACCCGATCCTTGGGCCATGCATGCATCCTCTATACTCTGCCAGGATGGAAAGCTGAAATACTGCCCCCCCATCACTCCAGCCACTCCACCCCCTCCCCCACCCATAGGGAGGTAAGGCAGCACCTGATAACAGGGCAATGAGAGTTCAGCCTGCTGGAAGCCACCTGAGCTTCACGTGTATTTATGGTTTCACAGTTAATGTTTGGCCCTGGGTTATTTTTATTTTAGGAGGTAAGCCGGAAAAGGCAGGGAAGAGATGAGGGTAAGGGAGATAAGATACCAGGTCACCTGCAGGAGGTACCTGCTCTGACAGCCGCCTCTGGCACTGCAGGGTTCCAGGTCCTACCAAAGGAGGAAGCCACCCAAATAGAAGGCAAGGGCTTTTGGGAATAGGAGTAGAAAAAGAGAGCCCTTGCGAAATGTTCGTAAGGAGCCCAGCATCCCCTCTGCAGCCTTCTAAGGGATACAAGAAGCCTCTCTACCAACAAATCAGCCAGTCTCTACGTAGTCACCTTCCAGGACATGAGGATTTCACTACCTTCAGGATGCTCTCCTAAAAATTTCACTTTTATACTAGGACAAAGGTCTATGTCCTGGCAACTTCCATTCATTGGTCCTACTTTCCCCTTCAAAAAAAAATTAATCTTCCTGGGAATAACTGTCTTTGATTAATGCCTCCAGAAGGTACCTGTTTCAAATGCTAATACATAACCTGGGGAAAATGTAGTATTATTTTATAGCTTATTTGAGTGTGTTTCCCTCCTATTTGAAGTGTTTAAACTCCTTAAGAGTAGGGAGGTTTTATATGTGTGTGTGTGCGCGCACTGTGTACATATTATATATGTGCACATCCTATGAGTGTATATATAATACATTTATATGTATATACTGTATATACAACCATTTAATTCATGTTTACCATATCAGACACCATGCTCAGTGTGTTTACTAACTTATTTAATCTCCACAACACTATAGAGCACTATTATTCCTATTTTACCAAAGAGAAACTGAGAGGTTAAATACCTTAAGTGAGGTCTCCCAGCTGTAGATAGAATTCAAATTCAAACCCAGACAATTCTAATGTTAGTCCTGCCTATTAAGCACAACACTGTAATCGTTCATATGCCTTGTATAGAGTAAACCAAAATAAATACTAGGGGCGCCTGGGTGGCACAGCTGTTAAACGTCTGCCTTCAGCTCAGGGCGTGATCCCCGCGTTGTGGGATCAAGCCCCACATCAGGCTCCTCTGCTATGAGCCTGCTTCTTCCTCTCCCTCTCCCACTCCCCCTGCTTGTGTTCCCTCTCTCGCTGGCTGTCTCTATGTCTGTCAAATAAATAAATAAAATCTTTAATTAATAAATAAATAAATACTAGATGAGTGGATTATTTATTTAATTGACTAAGCCATCCATTCCCAGTAACACTTAGAATGAGTGAGTATCTCACATCATTTGGCTGCATCCAGAGTGGGTGGGACATAGGACAAATGAATTTATATGGGAGCCCAAGAGATAGTCTGGGACCTGGGCCACTTCCCTGGAAGACAGGGTCTCTTGACTTCAAGGTTTGCCCACTGCAGCTGAAGAGAGAGACACAAGAAAGGAAATGTGGTGGGCTTCTGAGCTTCTCCCAGAATCATTCTTGATGTGAATCTATGCAAAGAATCCTTGAGTCCTTTACCTAGAATACCTTTCTCCCCTATATCAGCCTCTCTTCCTTCAGGACCTAGCTCAAATGTCACATTTTCCCTGAAGCTCAAGCTACCCATTCTTTCCCTCAAGGCAGAAGTACTCCTCTTTCAGCTGTGTTCCCACTGTTTTTCACGCACACCTCAATTTTAACACACATCACATCACATTGCGTTTACCTCTACCTCCTTAACCTATGAGGTCCTCAAATGCTGGGCTCTCTAGGCTCTGGGACTAGCACAGTGCTTTGCAGAGATGGCACTCAGTAAATGTATGTTGAGAGTGAGTGAGAGATCAGAGAATGTGAGAGCCATCCTATAGAAAGAAGGAACCCTTGAGCCCAAAACAAACCACCCCACAAATGGCATACAGATGGTCATCACAGGCGTGTTTCTACCATGAAGGTTGGGACAGTGACCTCCTCCTACTCCACAGCCAGGGCCCTCTAGAGACCTCCTTACCACTTCTGGTGATAACTGAAGTAGGAATCATCCGCCATCCTGACGCTCTTTCCCTTGGGGAGACCAGCCAGCCAGTCAGTCTCCAACTTTTCCTCTAGCTGTGCCAAAGCAGGAGGGGCTCCCACATTGGAAAGTTTACCATCTCAGTCTACCCAGTACTAAGAGGGAGAATCTAGAAAACCTTGGAAGTCAAGAAATCTAAGATAACTGGTAGACAGTGGAGAAAAGAATTCGGTGAGGCAAAAGTGGTCATAGGCTACAGTGGGTAAACTTCAGATAAACAAACAATAAAGAATCTGTCAGGGCAAAGAAGAAGAGCTCCCAAAGACACAGATGTTATCCCTGGAGAATGCTACAGCCAGCCGAAAATGTCCAATGCCTGAGGCAAGGACTGCGATGAGGCCAGCTAGAGAAGGGGTAACCAGAACACAGGAAGGGAACTTAGACCGCATGTTTAATGTCTAAGTCTCACTACTCCCTAGGGCCCTTAAGGGAACTCCCACAGAGCAAGGTTTTCATGTAAGGCCTGGGAGAAAATTTACCATGCTTATATCAAAATAATCCCAAACTATGCCACAGACACATCTAAGAAACTCCTCTGGATGATACAGTTCTATACCTCAGGGCTTGACTCAGCTCAAGACAAAAGTGGAACAGATGATGACAAGCACCATGAAAAGTTGCTCAACATCGCTAGTCATTAGGAAAACACAAATCAAAACTACAATGAGATACCATTTCACACCCACTAGGATAGCTAGAATCAGTCAATCAATAACAAGGGTTGATGAGGATGTGGAGAAATCAAACTCTTGCACGTTACTAGTAGGAATGTAAAATGGTACAGCCAGTGTGAAAAACAATTTGGTGGCTCCTCAAAAAGTTAAACAGAATCACCATATGATCCAGCAATTCTACTCCTGGGTATATACCCCGAAGAGCTGAAAACATTCCTACACACAAAAACCTGTACACAAATATTCATAGCAGCCCTATTCACAACAGCCAAAGGATGAAAACAACTCGAATGTCCATCAATTGACAAAAGAATAAGCTAAATTCCACCCATATGATGGAATATTATTTAGCTACAAAAAGAAATGAAGCATTGGGGCACCTGGGTGTCTCAGTCGGTTAAGTGTCAGACTCTTGATTTCAGCTGGGGTCATGATCTCAGGGTCATGAAATTGAGCCCCACATTAGACTCCATGCTCAGCAGGGAGTCTGCTTGAGATTCTCCCTTTCCCCTTCCCTTAACCCCTCCCCCACTTCCACGTGCACGCACACACACACACACACCCTCTCTCTGTCAAATAAATAAATAAATCTTAGAAAAAAAAAAGAGGGGCGCCTGGGTAGCACAGTCGTTAAGCGTCTGCCTTTGGCTCAGGGCGTGATCCCGGCGTTCCGGGATCAAGTCCCACATCGGGCTTCTCCGCTGGGAGCCTGCTTCTTCCTCTCCCACTCCCCCTGCTGTGTTCCTTCTCTCGCTGGCTATCTCTCTGTCAAATAAATAAATAAAATCTTTTAAAAAAAAAAGAAAGAAATGATGTACTGATACAACATGAATGCACCTTGAAAACACTGTGCTGAGTGAAAGAAACCAAACACAAAAGGCCACATATTTATGATTCCAAGTATATGAAATGTCCAGAATAGACAAATCCATAAAGACAGAAAGTAGATTCATGGTTGCCAAGGACTGGGGGGAGAGGAGAATGAGAGTGACTGTTAATAGGTACTGGGTTCCCTTTAGGAGTGGTAAAAGTGTTCTGGAATTAGATAGTGGCAATGTTAGCACAACCTTTTGGACATACTAAAAACCAACAAAATATACTTTTCAAATGTCAGTTTTATGCTATATAAATTATATTTCAATTTTTAAAAATTAATTGTGGTTATTGTTGTATAACTCTATGAATACACCAAACGCCATCAAATTGAATATTTTAAACAAGTGAATTGTATGGTATATGAATTTTATCTCAATAAAGCTACTACCCAAAAAATTGCGAGACTATGGTTCAAATCCAGGTCTTTCCTTATTTTTTTTTTTTTTTTGAGCAGATGGGGAATTTAAAAAAAAATTTTTTTTTTAAAGATTTTATTTATTTAATTGACAGAGATAGAGACAGCCAGCGAGAGAGGGAACACAAGCAGGGGGAGTAGGAGAGGAAGAAGCAGGCTCATAGCGGAAGAGCCTGATGTGGGGCTCGATCCCATAACGCCGGGATCACGCCCTGAGCCGAAGGCAGACGCTTAACCGCTGTGCCACCCAGGCGCCCCTAAAAAAAAATTTTTTTTTGATGTAGTGTTCAACAATTCATAAGTTGTTTTGGGGCGCCTGGGTGGCACAGCGGTTAAGCGTCTGCCTTCGGCTCAGGGCGTGATCCTGGCGTTATGGGATCGAGCCCCACATCAGGCTCCTCTGCTGTGAGCCTGCTTCTTCCTCTCCCACTCCCTGCTTGTGTTCCCTCTCTCGCTGGCTGTCTCTATCTCTGTCAAATAAATAAATAAAATCTTTTTTTAAAAAAAAAACAATTCATAAGTTGTGTATAACATCCAATTTAGGTCTCTCAGGTCCAAAACCAATGCTTTTAACCACTACACCACACTGCCTTATTTGCAGGGTAATCCCAGAAGCGCTCTTTACCTCTCTCCTTTCCTCATGAAAGCTCTCCTTGCCTTGTGCTCTCTGAGCCTCAAAAGCTCCAGGAAAGTGGTTTCTTCTTCCCAAGCACAGTGTTCTCCAGATCAGTCCCCCTCAATAACCTCCAAGTGCCTACAATCTAAAGCCACATCTCCTTAATCTGGAAATCAAGGCCTGTCAAGATCTGCCATCAACTTTCTTTTCCTAGGACTCTGCTCCACATGCCCAACGTCCTAGCCAAATATTTCTCCCCACCTTTTCCTGAATCATGTCCTTTCCTGCTGTCCAATATGCCTGGAAATTCCTCTCTCCACCCCTCCGTTACATGGCCAAATCCTGCCCATATGCTCTGATACCACCTGGCACCTTCTCTGAGTTCAAAGTTACACACACACACACACACACACACTGTCCTTAATTTTGCTTCCTCTGAGCCCTCGTGCATCTCTATTTCTCCATGCATTTGTCCCTGTACAAAGATATTTGGACATATGTTCTTTAAAGACAGAGCATTTTTTTTAAGATTTTATTTATTTATTTGAGAGAGAGAGAGAACACGAACGGAGGGGAGGGACAGAGGCAGAAGCAGACCCCCCACTAAGCAGGAAGCCTAACGTGGGGCTTGATCCCAGGACCCTGGGATCATGACCCGAGCCAAAGGCAGATGCTTAACTAAGCCACCCAGGCGCCCCTAAGGACAGAGCATTAAACCCAAAGCACCCAGCACAGCATCTGGCGCACAGTGGTACTCAGAAAAGTCACATCAAACTAACTGAAGTGAATTCAATCTCTCATCACCTCACCACTCCTTTCCACTAATGGCAGTTATCCTGCCAACTAGAAACACTACAGGCACAGTTTGAACAAGGTGTTTAGAATGTTAATGGATGAAAATGGGTTGCAGCCACATTTATTTCATATAAATTATGATTGAGTTTTATGGCCTTGGTTCCCTTGACTACCCAGCTGTTGGTTGGCATACCCTGCTCAGCCCAGGGGGTGGAAATGTTCCCCTGGCAGGGTGATGCCAGACAGGGGTGATATGAAAAGGAAGAGAATTCAGCATTTGAGATACCAGCACCTGCTGAGTCCTTCATACTGTAACCATATTAGGACCCCTTCTGCCCCTTCCTCAACTCTGAGACAGCCAAGGGTTTGGGGAAGTCCAGAGGGGTATGCTGCAGTTCTGCTCTGACAGGGTCCCAGGAAGGGTGGCAAAGGAGAACCAGGCCAATAGGCCCTATGCTGGGTTTTATGTAGGGCTGCTTTCTATAGTGGTGCCCTTCAATTTCCTAACCACTGCAGCTCCCTGGTACCCTGACCACCCACAGCATACAATGTCCCACCAGCCCTACCCTCTTAGAGGCACACAGACCAACAGAAATATAATGTGAGCCACAAGTATAATTTTAAATGCCCTGGAAGCCACATTAAAAAAGGTAAAAAAGAAACAGGTAAAATTAATTTTAATTATATATTTCATTTACTCCAATAGGTCCAAAATATTAGCATTTCAACATGTAATCAATAAATTCCTTTTTTAAAAGATTTTATCTGTTTATTTGTCAGAGAGAGAGAGCACAAGCAGGAGGAGCAGAGGGAGAAGCAGACTCCCTGCTGAGCAAGGAGCCTGATGCAGGGCTCGATACCAGGACCCCGGGATCATGACCAGAGCTGAAGGCAGATGCTTAAGACTGAGCCACCCAGGCATCCCCAATAAAAAAAAATTCTTAATAAGATACTCTATATTCCTTTTCCATACTAAATCTTCTAAATCTGGTGTGTATTTTACACTTGTGGGACATCTCAATTCAGACAAGCCATATGTCAAGTGCCCAACAGCCACATATGGCTAGTAGCCACTATACTGGACAGCTTAGCTCTAATTCCTTGAACAGCACTGCCCCTCCTGGTTTGACCAGCACTGTCCTGTGCCCCAAGTCAAATACTACCTTTAGACCGATCCTCTCCCCTGAGCTCCAGGCTCTTGCCAGCTGCCTGCTTGTCATCTCCACTTGCCTAACAGAAATATTTGTAAGTTCCCCAAAACTGCATTCTCTTTTTCCACCCCAAAACCTATCCCTACAACCCACTCCAATTCAGTCAATGGCAATACCATCCATCCAGTTGCTGGAATTAAAATCCAAAGAGTCATCCTTTTCCTTCACCTCTGCCCCATATCCAAACAGTCAGCAAATCCTTTCAATCCAGCCCATAGATGTATCTGTTCACTTGCCTCCATCTCCACTGCTACCACCCTAGTTCAGGCCAACAGTATCTTGCCTGGACGATTAGAATAGCTTCTTAACTGCTTCCGCTCCTACCTTCCCACTCCCTCACTCCACAACCACACAGAGCAGCCAGAGGGATCAGATCTCTCCCCGCCCACATCTTCCCACCAGCTTCCCAGTGCCTTCTAGTAAATCCAAACTCCTTGCCTAACTTTGCTTTGTCCTTCATTTCCTGCTCCCTCCACCTCACTGCCCATCACTCTCCCACCAGCCATATGTTTTAAACCTGCTAAATTCATTCCCACTTCCTGCTCCCTCTGTCTGGAATGTTCTGCTTCCAGACCTTCTCATGGCTGGCTCTTTCTCACCATTCAGTCTCTGAGTAGCCTTCTCTTATCACCCTATCTGTCATGGTCCCCTCATAGTTAGTCATTTTCTATCCTATAACCTTGTTTTCATTTTCTTCATAGCACTCATCACTCCCTGAAATTATTTTCTGTCTCCTTCCACTATAACATAAGCTCTATGAAAGAAAGGATTTCGCTTCTATTGTTCATCTCTCTTCTTCTAGCAACTAGAAAAATACCTGGCACATAGTAACATATGAATGAATGAATGAATGAATGAATGAACGAACGAACGGGTGGTAGTCCCTCAGTCTGGGACACTCACTCCACTCCATGGTTGGCTCTTTCACTCTCAAGTCTTACATTAAGTGTCACCTGCCCAGAGAACCTTCCCAAACTGCTCTACTGATTTTCTACCCCAGCATCCTCTTTGCTACCCCCATAGCACAATTTTAACTGTAGCCAATTTATTGACTTTTTCTTCTTTTTCATCTTCCTTGGACTGCTCTTAACACCACTCTATACTCCGCACTTCATAAACAGGGGCAACAACACCTGTACACTCCTGCCATCCCCTGCCTAGCACAAAGCCTGGCATGTGATGAATGCCCAATGTACCTGTTGAATGAATAACCGACTCTTCCTGGAGGTCCCAGTCATGCCCAGGTAAGTGACCTGGTAGAGGTACCCTACCAGATCCCTACCAGAAGCCTTTCTTGCCCGGTCTCCTCCGGCTTCCAGGAACTGCATCTCCCACTTCCCTGGTCCACTGAGGAGGCCTAGGCATGATGTGATCTGGGTACCCAACTTTGAAATAAGGGGAGAGACTGGAGCAGAAAGAAGGAAGACCACTGTCCACAGGGTATGGCCATTTCCTTCCCTCCCTCTCCCAGGGTCCACAGAGACCTCCTCCCAACAAGGGTCCCGAGAGCTCATGTTGGGCTGAGGGAAGGTTTCTGACTCCTGAAACCCTCCCCAGTACCTACTCCCACCCTCAGTGGTCTGGACACATGGCCAAGCACTTCAACCCTTCCATTTAACCAGACAGCGGCTCCCACAGGGACACGCAGCGCGGCGACGCAACGCCGAGACCAGAAGCCAGGCGTCCCCTCCCCGCGCACTGCCGGCGGCGGGGGTAGCTCGGGCCGAAGCCACGGCGTCTCCCGGCTCAGCTTCCACGGCAGCTCCGCCAGCGCCCCGCGGGGCGCCCCTGACCCTCTCCCCGCCTTTGCCCCCCAGGCCCGGCGTCTGCCCGCTTCCTCCCCTCACCGACCCTGACTGCCAGCGGGCCGGCACACCGGGACACCGGTGACGAGGACACCGGCAAGGCCACTCACCGGCCGCACTGCTGAGGGACTCCCCGCACTGGCTCCCAGACCCCTGATGGGCCGGACAGACTGACAGGACGGACAGGCCGACGGACAGGCCGCAAGGACGGCCCGCGGGATTGACTGACTGACCCGCTAGCTGGCAGGACTGACCGACAGGCTGCTTGCACTGGCCGACGGCACCCCGGATGGGACCGACAGACTGACAGCACTGACTGACGGGCTGACGGGCAGGCTGTCGTACCGGCTGAGAGGACGGCCGACGGGATTGACTGGCTGACTGGCAAGCTGGCAGGACAGACGGACGGGCGGGCTGCCCTGGCTGACGGGGCAGTGGACGGCAATGACAGGCTGGCCGCATGGACTAGCTAGGGGACTGACTGGACGACTGGCTGGCTGTACCGACGGCCGCCAACTCGACTAACGGGCAGGCTGGCGGAGGCGAGTGTTGCAGGCGGCCGCCAGCCTCCCAGCCTCGCCCTCCACCTCCAGTTCTCTCCGCGTTAACTCACCGCGCCGCCTCTCGCGCCACCATCCGGTTCCCACGCCGCTCCCTGCAGGAGCCTCGCCGGAACCCCTGCGCGGCATGCCGCGCCCCCTGGTGGCCGTGCCCGGAAGGAAGGGGCGGGGGCGCGGGTTGGGAGTCTGGAGCCGCGGGAAGCCACCCGCGGGTGTCACCCGGCGCATCAGTACCCGCTTTTCTGTACTTCGCCCCTCTTATCCGCTGCCTTCGTTTCCCCGTTGGGTCTCCTTGTCCTCCTTTCCAGTCGGAGTGGGCGGGCCCCCTCTGGACCCCGTGTCGCACTGAGGACCTGTCCGGTGACCGGATGGGGTGAGACAAGTTCACGGCTGCCCCTTAGATCCTCTAGAAGCCTGGTCATCCCGACGACTCCAGGGCCTAACTGGGGCGGGGGACAGCGGGACACTTCCGGGGCCAGGAGGGCAGCAGAACACGTCGAGGGTCGAAACTTCCTACTCCCCCCAACGGGCCCCCAGAAATCTTTGAGGACTCAACAGGGGCCTGGGGGGCACTGAGTGAGCAGGTGGGGACAAGAGCAGGTGACACTTGCTGTTACTGTGCCCAGAGGTGCCCCTCGCCTCTGCTTGCCCCCTCCTTCCATCCCGCTAGACCTCAGCAGCGCCTGTGCAAACTCACCTACCTTCCAGAGGGCCACTTCTGGAGCGTGGTGAACATTGTTGAGCCCCTAGGTGGCAGCAAAGGCCTGAGAAAGCGGTCCCAATATGGTCCCTCTGTTCCCCTGTAACACCAGAAAGCCTGGGAAGGATGGAGTCACTTCAGAGAGGAGGAAACTGAAGTCTAAAGGGTCAGGACCATGCTCACATCCCCCAAGCGATTCCTGCCCCAGGAGAAGAGGAGACAAGGCAGAGATAGGAGAGGCTAACAGGGAGAGTCCATAGAAAGCGGTGGCTCAGAGCACAGAAGCATTCAGACCTGCTGTCCCAACGTCCCAAGGGCATGACCCCGGGAGCTTCCTCAGCACTCTGAGGCTCCATTTCCTTACCTGTAGAATTAGGGACAAGAAGGGCACCTGCTTCATGGTTTGTTTTGAGGATTAACTGAGATGCATGGAAATCACAGCACCACTCCTGGCACCTAGTAAGTGCTCAGTAAATAGTCAATAAATTAATACAGTAAAGCAGTGTTCCCCAGGCACCCAAGACAACACCTAGCTGGTATCTGAGTGTGATGTTCTTTTTTAATGTGTCAGTTTGGCCAAGTTACACTCCTGTTATTCAATCAAACACTAATCTAGATGTTGTGATGAAGTATTTTGTAGATGCAATTAAATAAATTGACTTTAAAGAAGAGTATCCTAGATTATCTTGGTGGGACTGACTCAATCAGTTGAAAGACCTTAAGATCAGAGCTGGGGGTTCCCTGAGAAAAAATCTGCCTGTGGACAGCAGCCTCTGCCCTTGGCGAGAGTTCCAGCCTGTAACTATTGATTTCAGACTTGCCTAGCCAGTCCCACAATAGCATAAGCCGACTCCTTGTGATAAATTTCTTAATATGCATCTCCTACTAGTACCATTTCTCTGGTTGAACCCTGACTAATGCCCAGAGGAAGTGAGGAGTGTGTGTGTGTATGTGTGTGTACACTGGGATCACAGAGCCCAGTCCTCATGTCTCTTCACTCCTTATTAAGTTCAGAGTGGTTTGTGCCTTGAGTCCTATAGTTGGAGGCTATAGCAAAACCTTGGGCTAGGGTAGGTCTAGGATAAGGATGGATGGAAGGCCCAGGTATAGCCCCCTTTCTCCCTTCCACCAGCACTGCCCTGGGCTTCGGCCTCATGGATGCCACCTGCTTACTTCTGGGCTTTCTCTACAGTTCCCTTTTCCCAGGGGAGACCAGACTCATTCTCCTCCCCCTGAAGCAGGTGTAGGATTAGGAATAAGGGCTACAACCATGCTGTCTCCCCGAGAGCCAGCTGGTGAGGAGGAGGCTTCTCCCTCAGCAACCAACTGGTCCACATGTCGCTGTACCCTGCCTCTCCCACCTCCATCCATAGGCTGTGTGTCATGCTCACACCCACACGTCTGCCCTCCCGCCCTGATTCTAACAGCCGCTAACATTCACTGATTACAGTCTATGTTGGAGGACCGTGCCAGGCACTGTCCTCATCGCATTTAACCTGAGCACAAACGTATGGGATGGGAATTAACACTGCCATTATCCCCATTTTACAGAGGAGGAAGCTTAGGCACAGAGCCATGGTCTCAGCCTCCCACCTGTTCCTCCTCCTTGGGAGACCTGCCCGGGGCAGAACTTTAAAGGTCAGCTGAGAACAGCTGTGGTGGAGAGAAAGGGACTCTGATGGTGAAGCTTCACTGAACTGCAGGGTCTCATCACTTCTCAGACCCTCTGCTCCCCAGAACAAATGGTGGTGGTGAAGATCAAGGCGGTGAGCTGCCTGAAAGCCGTTGGTTTTCCTCCCTCCATCCTTCTTTCCTTCCTTCCTTCTTTCCACCAGGAAACTGGGGAGGCTGGTAAACATGGGCTGGTGGAAAGAGGGTGGGCTTAGGAGTCAGCAAGCCTGAGTCTGAGGTTTGGTGCAGCCACTTGTAAACTGCAAGGCCTTCAGCAAATTCTGGCAATGTGAGCCTCGGTTTCCTCATCTGTGAGGTGGGCCGGTGAGGAGCCCCCTCACTGGACTCCTGTGGGGACAGTAATGCAGCTGGCATGCACTGGCCATCAGGCCTCAGGCCTACAGCCTGCTCTCTCCACATTTATTAGGGGGTTGGTGAAAATGAAGGCTCTGTGCTATAAACATAAGAGATTATTATTACTGCTCCACAGACAAGGTCCCCCACCCCCTAAGAAAACAAAACAAAACAAACGCTTCTCCTTCCAGGGCTCAGCATTTAAGGAGGCACTCCTTTTAAAGGCTGCCCCTGACACTGCCTGCCTCCTTAAATACTGCACCCTGCATTGCTCTCTTGCCTGCTCTGCTTCCTGAGAGAAAGCAGAGTCACGCCCCCACCCCACCCAAGCCACCTGTGCTCTTCCAAATGCCATCCCAAGTCCTTCCTCGCCCTCCTGGGTTTTTTTTTTTTAACATTTTATTTATTTGAGAGGGGGGAAGGGGCAGAGGGAGTGGGAGAAGCAGACTCCCTGCTGAGCAGGGAGCCCACGATTCCAGGACCCCAGGATCATGAGCCAAAGTCAGACACTTAACTGACTGAGCCCCCCCAGGTGTGCCACCCTCACGTTTTATCTAGTCCTTCAGCAAATCCTGTCAGCTCTACCCACTGTGTCTCTCCATCTCATTGCCACCACCCAAGTCCCCACCACCCAATGAGAGAGAGACAGGGAACACAAGCAGGGGGAGTGGGAGAGGAAGAAACAGGCTCCCAGTGGAGCAGGGAGCCCGATGCGGGGCTCGATCCCAGAACCCGGGATCACGCCCTGAGCTGAAGGCAAACGCTTAATGACTGAGCCACGCAGGTGCCCCAGCAAGATTTTTTAAATACAAACAGGGTCGTGTCTCCCACTCCTCAAAACATTTCCATGGGGCTTCCCAGTACTCCAAGGTCCTATGAGGCCTGGTCCCTGACATCTTCTCTGTCCTCACCGCCCACCCAGCTCCCTCCAATGCCACATTGGCCATCGCCTTTCAGTTCCTGGTGCTCTGCATGCTTCCTTTCCACAAACTGTTCCCTCTGCCAAAACACTTCGCCCCGCTCCATCCCAACCCCACTTAGTGAACTCCCCTCCTGCCCAGGCTGCTTCCCATACTTTCATTAAACAGGTCTCTAGTGTTCTATGCCTTCCCTTCCCATTCACTGGGTGACTGCAGGATAAGCCGCAGCCCCAGCACACACACCTACCTCTGTGAGCTCCGTTAGGCCAGGGACCCAGGCTGGGTTTACTCACTATGGTTTCCCTGGTGCCCACACACAGAGTTGAATCAATGCTTGTTCGATGAACAGTAATAGGTGAGGGAGTAAGTCACCTGCCTGATTATGGGTGTAGGCCATATTCCCTGGTTAACTTGGAGGCCCCCAGTGTTTACCTGTCATTTCCTTGTAACAATACTGGTGCCCACGTTCACTCTCAAGTGTCCCAGTTTAGTGATATGGTCAGCCTAGTTATTGGAAAGGAGAAGAGATTCACCCCAGAGCTTCTTCCCCAACCCACACTGGTTTCCCATTTTTCCCCTACAAGGCCAAAGCATTTTCTTCTTGCTCCTGAAATATTTTTCTTCTTTTAATATTCTCCCTGCATTGCCCTAATCCCCAGATATACATAAGTATTCTGTTTGCCCATTTCACTGCAGGACTGGCCTCCCCAAGGGTTGCCATGGTGATTGAATGATGTCACTGCCCTGGAAACAGTTGCCTAGGAGATGAGTGATGTCACTTCCAGGAGGTGATTGCCATGGTAACCATCTCAGTGAAACTAGGGGGTGACCAGGAAAGTGAAGGGGGGTGGAGGGCGGATGCAGAAGGAACAAATGTGAAGGGCGGAAGGAAGGGGGGGCACAGGAAAAAAGGCCAGGAAGAGGATGGGGACCATCCCAGAGCAGTTGAAAATAACAGAATCTCAGAAATGGAAAAGCACACAAAGACCACCAAAAGCACCCACCTCATTTTTAGAGGCTGCCAAGAGGCCAGGACTTGCTCAAGTTCACACCACCAACTTGCAAGTGATGTTAGAACAATGCCTGAGGCATCATGACCCTCTGTTTCTTATGTGGCCCATCAATAGACTGGGTGGTGAAATAAAGGATTCTTTTTGGTCATTTCTTTTTAAAAATTCTAGTTCAAATCGATCGTTCATGAATTCAACAAATCTTTCTGTGCTATGTGCTAGGGCCTGTAAAGAACCTGAGTGACATTTTCATGGTTACTATAATATATATTTTTATATTATTTTATAATATATTACTTATATTAGATATTTTTTATTTTATATTATGCGTTTATTGTATCTCCCCCACTAGCATGTTAGCCCCATGAGGACAGGCAGTACACCCTGCCCAATGTCTACCATATAGTAGGAGCTCAATGTGTTGAATGAGCGAAGATGGGAGCGATAGTGTCATTGTGTGGTACAGACGCATAGTACAGGAACCCAAAGAGAGGGTCGTAAGTCACTATCAGGGAGGAGATGGGATTTCATAGATAGTATTTGAATAGGTCAAGAGAAGAAAGCCATTCCAGAAAGGAAGAGTAATGTCTTGAGCCAAAACATGTCGGATCCAGCTGAGTAGAGATTTCACTTAGTGGTGGTTTGGTTCACCTCTTGAGTCATACTGTAGCTCTAAGCACCTATAGGCATCCCCGCTTCTAGAAGGAGCTCCAAGGATCAGGAGGAAGAAAGGCATTAAAGTCCATGTTGCTGGATATTCCTGGAGTCCTGGAGGTAGGGGTGGGGCAGGGACTGATTTGAAGAGGCAAATGTAAAGAAGGTAACTGAGAGAAGTCTGGCTGACAAGGAAGGAAAGGGTCCCATCAAGGAAGACCTGGAATGTCAGGCTTCTAGCCTCTGCCTGAAGGCAACATGCTCATGAAAAGAACAAGGACTTTGGAGCTCCGCACAGGACACGCTCTGCCACTTCCCAGCTGTGTGACCACATGAAAGTCTGTTTCCTCTCTGAGCCTCTCAATTGCAGCTACAACTTTGTTCATGGGGTTGTTGGCTTTGATTTTTTAAATTTAAAGCCCCACTTAACAGTCACCCACAGAACACAGTCAGCAAATGTTATTTTCCCTCTCCTCCCTGGCAGTCTCTGCTTTCCAAAATGGCATGGGAGATACACTTTAGGAAAATGAACTTGACAGTGGATTCCTTCATTCTTTAGCTCATCCAATCTTTTGGAGCCCTTGCTTCACTAGGCGTCACAGGGCCCATTAGAGGTGGAGGAGAAATGTACACAGTAATTTAGAATAATAATGCAAAGACTGACCCAGTCACCTGGCAGAAGGCTCCCAGACAGATCAGAGGTTTCCTAACAGGCAGCATTTCATTAGGCCTGATAAGGAGGATTTGATTTGAGTGGGATGTTGGATAGATTGGAGGAGGAAGGAGAGAAACCAGAGAGGCAGGAAGGCAAGCTATTGTACTTTCCTAGGACTCCTTTTCTCCAGATGGGGATCAAAAAACCCATGGTGTAGTGGAAAGAGCCTTGAAGGACTGCCCCAGTTTTGATCTCAGTGTTGCTCTTACTACCTCATACCACCTGATACCTGGTTTCCCCATCTGTTAAAAAGATTATCAAAAAAATAAATAAAATAAATTTTTTAAAAATTATCATTCCTACCTTCCAGGGCTGCTGTAAAGATCCAGAGACCATACACCTTGAAATCGTTGCTTTCGTCAGTCTAATGACTGGGTTTTTGTTGTTGTTGTTGTTGTTGTTATTTTTTAAAGATTTTATTTATTCAACAGAGATAGAGACAGCCAGCGAGAGAGGGAACACAAGCAGGTGGGGTGGGAGAGGAAGAAGCAGGCCCATAGCGGAGGAGCCTGATGCGGGGCTCGACCCCATAACGCCAGGATCACGCCCTGAGCCGAAGGCAGGTGCCCAACCGCTGTGCCACCCAGGCACCCCTAATGACTGGGTTTTATAATGGAAGATGACCTGTTACGTCCCAGCCAGCTGTGAATCCGTGTTTGTGCTCCCCTGGAGGGTCTCCTGAAAACTGAGGACCCTCTTGGTCTCTTGAATGACAGGCAGTCGGCAAGAGTGTATAGGAGGAGGGTGTGGAGGGCCTGACAGTTGGAATGCAGCCTAGTTTACAGAGCGAAGAGACATCCAGGACTCCCCAGTCTCAAGAGATTTAAGATGGCCAAGTATTTACCGGACAATAGCTCTGTTATTAAGAATCCTATACCCTGAAGCAGCCCAAATGTCCATCGATTGATGGATAAAGAAAATGTGGTGTGTGTACACACATGCACACACGCACACACGCACACCACAGTGGAATATTACTCAACCATAAAAAATGAACTCTTGCCATTTGCAACGACATGGATGGAGCTAGAGCTTATGCTAAGTGAAATAAATCAGTCAGAGAAAGACACTGTATTTCACTCATATGTGGAATTTAAGAAACAAAACAACAAGCAAAGAGAAAAAGAGACAAACCAAGAAACAGACTCTCAACTACAGAGAAAAAACTGATGGTTACCCGAAGGGGGGTGGGGGTGGGGAGAAGTTAAATTGGTGATAGGGATTAAAGAGTGTGCTTTTTGTGATGAGCACTAGATGACTAAAATAAAAACCTAAAAAAAAGAAGAAGAAGAAGAAGAAAGAATCCAATACCCTTTCCTTAACTGAAACATACAAATTTTGAGCAGAGTTTGAGGAGTTACTGAAAATCTGAAGCAATAGCACCAATAAACGTACACATCCCTTTCCAAGTAGAATTCATTCAACTCTAAATGAAAACATTAAAAGCACTAAAACTATCCCCAGAATGGGATGTATGCCACATCCATTTTTCCTTCTCAATCCCAAGAGCATAGTAAAGAACCACAAACAAAGATTTAAAGAATCTGAATGTTAGTCTAGGTTCTATTACCAATTTTCCAGTGTGACTCTGGAAAAGCCATTTCATTTCTCTGGAGTTTAGTTTCCCCTACTGTAACACTGAGATGACCCTATCATTTCATAAATTTATCTCGATAAGTTTTAAAACATGAATGTGCAAAACGGGAAGGGAAGCTTTGAGGTTGTGCTGTAGAGAAGCCTTCCAGGTTTATGGCACCTGTGATTCATAGTTCCCTCGGGTGCTCTCAAAGAATCCCATTTATCACTTACAGGGCTAATGTGTAATTATGTGTCCTTACGTCCCTGCACCCGTCCCCAGACCAAAGGAGATGTCTGACACGGAGTACTTTGAGTTGAAGGAAAACATATTACAAATCCTACACTTAAAAAATGAGAGACATAAATCTTGAAAAGTTGTGTGGCTTGTCGAGGCTACCTGCCTGGAACATGGCACTGGCAGAACCCAGGACACTTAGAACTCTGGATTAGGAGTCTTAGCTGTCCTCTGCAGCTTAACCAGCTGTGTGAATCCCAGAGGTCCACAACCTCTGCACCTCAGCTTTCCTCATTCACAAGGGCGGGGGCGGGGAGGGACAGAACCTTTCATTAGACAGCTATGAAATGGAAACAGGAGTGTTTTTCCTAAAGCTCTTCCTGTGAAGGGCATTTCAAATTTAATAAGTTTTAATGTCTACATGCTTATCACAGGCAAGTATCTTGGCCGCATAAAGCTGGTAGCTTTAAAATACCTGACCTACTAACTGAAGTGAAACTTCATAACCACTTTAGCTAGCAATTAGGTCAACCCGAAACAGGCTTCCTAAGGAGTATTTTAGGAGGACATGGGTCATCCCTTTACTTCAGAATGAGAAAACAGGTTCTAAGCCTAAAAGGTCTGTGCTCCACCACAATGGAAGTTTAACGACAGAGACCACTGCCATTCTCACCAGTCTAGTGTCAAGCTTTAGTCAAGGTTAAGTAAGGTATTTTAAGACCTTTGTGTAACCGAACCAATCTTAACAAGCACGTATAGTTCCTGGGCACCAAGCTGCAGGTGATAAAAACTGTGAGGGGCTCAAGTCCCTATCACCAGAGAATGAAGTCTAGCTGGGGATGCTAAGCCTCAAGAGAAGCCCTGGGGTGAAGGCAGTTGGGAGACAGCTTTAGGTGTCCAGCCTTTTCTTTTTAATTATTACTTACAACAGAGAGAGTGCAGACACGTGCACATGAGCAGGGTCGAGGGCCAGAAGCAGGCTCCCCGCTGACCAGAGAGGCCGATGCAGGACTCGATCCGAGGACCCTGGGATCATGACCTGAACTGAAGGCAGATGCTTAACAGACTAAGCCACCCAGGTGCCTCAACCTTTTCCTTTTTTAAACACAGATGAGAGGTTTTCCTTTTTTTTTTTAGTGGTTTTTTTTTTTTTTGTATTTTATTTACATATTTGTCAGAGACAGAGAGCACAAGCAGAGGGAGCAGCAGAGGAAGAAGCAGGCTCCCCGCTGAGCAGGGAGCCTGATGCAGGACTCAATCCCAGGACTCTGGGATCATGACCTGAGCTGAAGGCATATGTTTAACCAACTGAGCCACCCAGGCATCCTAGGAGGCCTATTTCAAAGAATACTCAAAGCTTTCTTAGTTATAATCACTAAAGATTTCAGGGATCCATTTTATTACATCTAATCCAGAAAGGATACGAAGAAAATGAGGACATGTATAAGTGCAGTATCTACTTGAGTGTTAAATATCAACCGACATTCCAGTAGGGTAGGTCAGGCTACACCCTCCCAAGTTAAACAGAGGCTTGACCTTTCACTGGTCGGGTGCTACACCTGAGGAAGACTGAGTGTTTTGGTCGGCTCAGCTCCTGTACCAGCACCAGTTATCAGGAAGAGTGGATCAGAGAAGCTATGCCACTGGGTAGACAGAAAATAACTGAAAATTCATGAGTCTAATGTGTATACTGCAAAATGTGTAACGGAATCAGAGAGCAAGAAAACTTACTGTGCCAAAAATGCTTTGGTGTTTTAGAAACCAAACCAGAATTCAAAATGGTAACCTGTTAAGAGAGCTCCTTGAGGAGGGGAGGGGGTAAATGAAAACCACATACATAGACATAATATCCCCAAAGCAGCATTTATTTACCCATTGAATTCCAAAACATTTAATTTAGAAGTCTGGCATTTCATAATCACCCATCTTGATTGACGTGGGCTGACACACATGGTGCTGTCAGGATACACAAGGACAATAGCCAAAGAGTTACAAAAAATAAATCCATGATTCTTAAACAATCACAACCAAAAAAAAAAAAAAAAGTTACAGGTATCAAAACTTTAGATGCATTGCATTGAAAAAGAAGGTTTGTGCACATAATTTAAAGAGGCAAAACAAGGCGCTACTGAAACCTCACGTTAAACAGTTTATTATAAAGCTGATGGAAAGGAGGAGTGGTCTCTTTGTAATCAGCTTCCCTTAACAGTTTTCCATTAGCTGAAGAAAGAGGTGGGGGGTGAATTCATTTTTTGCATGCACAAGATGTACTGCTCAACAAAACACTATCAGCTTGCTTTACATGGATCATTTAAATATCAATCGAAGCCTGTGTTGGCTAATTCTCCTTTCTAAACTTCCCCATTGCTTTTGCTTGGGTTTCCCATAGATCAATAGGCATAGAATGCCTCATTCAGATCGCACTTGTCTGCACAATTCGAAAAGAGAGCCCCTAAGGGCTTAAAGCAACCATCAATCCAGCAATGCCCATGAAGATTTATCTGAAACTGCTTCCCAAGGGGCAGGAGAGCAGATCTGAGTAGCTGTGCTGCCAATACAGATAGGTTTAGCACTAGATATTTAGTGATTGTGGCAAGGAAGAATCAAGTGATGATGGGGGGTGGTGGGTGAAGGAAGGGCCCGGGACCCGAAGACTCTTCAGTTGCCTTCTCCTGCTTCTTCATCCTGCTGGTCGCTCGTCCAGAGGGTGAGGTTGTCTCGCAGCAACTGCATGATGAGCGTGGAGTCCTTATAGGAATCCTCGTTTAGTGTGTCCAGCTCAGCTATGGCATCATCGAAGGCTTGTTTGGCTAAGAGGCAGGCCTGCTCAGGTGCATTCTGGATCTCATAGTAGAACACGGAGAAGTTGAGGGCCAGACCCAGCCGGATGGGGTGCGTCGGCTGCATGTGCTCTTTGCTGATTTCAAAGGCTTCCTTGTAGGCGGCCTCGGAAGCTTCGACCACACTGTTTTTCTTCTCCCCGGAAGCTACCTCTGCCAAGTAGCGGTAGTAATCGCCTTTCATTTTCAGGTAAAATACCTTGCTCTCATACTGGAAATCATTGCAGTTCTTGATGAGGAACTTGTCGAGCAGCGCCAGGACATCATTGCACACTGTTTCCAGCTCCTTCTCAATCTTCTCCCGGTAAGCTTTAACTTTCTCCAATTTTTTTTCATTTCCATCAGCCATGGTTTTCTGCTCAATGCTGCTGATGACCCTCCAGGAAGATCGCCTGGCACCAACCACGTTCTTGTAGGCCACCGAGAGGAGGTTTCGATCTTCATTAGAAAGAGGTTCATTGAGCTCTGTCACCTGCAAAATCCCCAAAAGTTAAACACTGAGATCCAAATCCAAAAATCTTAGAAAGAAATCTTCCTTTGAACCTGATCAACAACCCTTCTCAAGCCAGCGTGGACAAGCTGGAGAAAAACCGATCAGACATGGATCCTCTCTGAAGGAAGACCGCAGTCTAAAAAGAAATAGGGGCGCCTGGGTGGCACAGCAGTTAAGCGTCTGCCTTCGGCTCAGGGCGTGATCCCGGCGTTATGGGATGGAGCCCCGCGTCAGGCTCCTCTGCTATGAGCCTGCTTCTTCCTCTCCCACTCCCCCTGCTTGTGTTCCCTCTCTCGCTGGCTGTCTCTCTCTCTGTCGAATAAATAAACAAAATTTAAAAAAATAAAAAAATAAAAAGAATAAATCCTTGAAACAAAATATTCAGTGATAAGGGATTTGAGAAATTCATAATTCGGGCCTTTTAAGATGTTGCCTTCATCTTGCTAGAGGTATGAGGATAAAGATAATCATGGAAAGACTGTGATGGTACACAGTGGTGGATGAAAAAGCCCTGAGGTTCAGCTAGTCTGCAAAAGGTACTGTCAACAATAAGATCATATAATTCCTTTGCTAAATGTTCAAAGATTATAGACCGGAAGTCCATTCCAGATTCTACTTCCAACTTTAAATTCTAGAAAGAACCAACCACACCTCCCTCAAATATATATTAATAGATAAGAGCATTCACAGATGAGATCAAACACAGGTCAAGTGGCCAGTTTTGCCCTGAGTGGTTACACAAGAGAATCCCAATGGGACACTCTGACCTCCCCCAATCCAAATGGATACATTAGTGACAGGAATGTGCCCCCAGCCTCTGCGGAAAGGAAGCAGTTACTCAGCAGTAAGCTCTACTTTGACCTACCTGACAGGAAACCCTGCCTGGCCATCAAGGATGGAAGCACCAATTATTTTAAGGAGAAATGTTAAACTTCATAAACTGTTTCTTTAGGTAGTTCATGATACCAACTCCAACCGAGCCAGCTATGTAGTTAGTAAAAAGGGAGTTGGACTTTGTTGTGTTGTTGAACTGTGTCCCCCAAAGTTACACTGAAGTCCTAACCTCGGGACCTGTGAATGTGACCTTATTGGGAAATAGGACCTCTACAGATGTAATCAAGTCAAGATGAGGTCATCCTGTATTAGGGTGGATCCTAAATCCAGTGACTGGTGCCCTTATAAGGAGTGGGAGATTTGGAGACACACGAACACAGGGAGAATGCCACGTGATGATGGAGGCAGAGATTGGAGTGATGTGTCCACCAGTCAAGGAACGCCAAGGATTACCAAGAACTCCCAGAAGCTAAAGGAGAAGCAAGGAAGGATTCTTCCCTAGAGCCTTGAGAAGGAGCACGGCCCTGCTGACACCTTGATCTTGGACTTCGAACCTTTCCAAATGAAATAATATAATTTGCTGTTTTAAGCTACCAGCTTGTGGTACTTTGTTTGGCAGCCCAGGAAACTAATACAGACTTGGAATCAGAAAAACTTGGGTCTGGGCCCCAGCAAAGCCACTAATTTTCTAAGCTGACTTCTACCTTTATAAAGTAGGGGGATGCCTTAATTATATGACTGGTAAAGGTCTTTAATTTTCAGGAAAAAAAGAAAAACATTTAAGAAACCATAAAACACTCAACAAAGAAAAATATTACTTAAACTATAAGGACAGAAATTCCTGTAACTAAAGGGAAAGGGTTAAATGCAAGGTTCAAGGGAGAAAGTTATTAACAGCATATTAAAACAGACATGCTTTAACATGAATTGAAACGACTGAGCAGTGGAGAATCAGAAATTCTAAAAAAGATAAAGTTAACTCAACAACATACGCAACAAATATAATCATTATGTGTAAAATTAGAAAACTTGTGCCAAGTTCTTCAGTGTCTACTAGCAACCCCCTCCCCAATAAAAATACCAACAATTCCCCCAATTCCATGTTCCCAGCACATCTACTCTTTTGCAACAAATCCCTAGCCTGGGACTGTCTCTCCACCTCTGTCTACTCAATCAACCCAACCCCACTTTTTTCTTCAGTGTGGTCTTTGGCTACAGGCTGCCTCTGCCCATCCCCTGGGAGGGCTGCCTGCAAACCAGGTTCCTCATTCCTCCTCACACTGTCTGAGGCTGAGTGGTCTTCACACTTTCCTCGGTGATCTGCCCCAGTCCCAGGCAATCTCTCTACTAAGCCCAAATCCATCCTCCCTTCAAATCCAGGTGAAGACCTGTAACCCCACTCACTAGGTTTACTCCTCCAGTGAGTTCCTTCAAACACATATGCACATTTGTTTATTGGAAATATAAAGAAATTTTACAGATATTTGTTAATTTGGTCTTTTAAGGAAGCTACCCTTATAAATCAAAATTCTGTCTTGAATCCTCTGACAAATCTCAGATTGTTGAATTCCCTCTCAAATGACTCATTTTTCCAGGGCAATATGCAGTAAAACACAAGGCTAGCACAGAATTCCAGACCTCCTTAGGTCCTGCAGTAAGTCAATCTAAGGGCACTTGACACTAAAATGCAAATGATATCCCTAAGGAGTCACTAAGATTTCACCCTGTGGCTAATAAAGGTGCTTGTCAGATCCACAAAGATACACCAGGGTAACCCTCCAGAGTGTATCTTTAAAACTGAGTGCATATGTGAAATACAGAACACCCTTATCACCCAGGGTGTCTGTACAACAGACATTATCATCACTAAAAAACACAAAAAACCATAAGAAATCTGGAGTTTAGCCTGAGCTAGCTATGTGACCTTGTCTGGGGATCAAAAGTAAAATAAAGGGCACTGGCTTAAACGATTTCCAAGGACCTCTTTCAGCTCTAATATTCCAGGATTCTGTTTTTCCTGAGCAACAATAAAAGGTGTGGAAAGGTATGAGGTTGATTTTAGTGTAAATGAAATTGGGTTGTATCTGTAGGTTTCAGGAATTCACGTGGCCCTTCTCCATCAGGAACAAACTGCCCAAAAAGGCTACTGGGCAATATTTATAATGACACCTTCAGAAGAAAAATCATTTAGCAGGAGTATTAGTGTTTATGTAACAATCATCTGGTTTCCTGCCAGTCTGAATGAATCACTATAAGCATCAGCTGAGTGTGACTAACAGCTAAGCAAGCATTGTTCTTAGAACCCCAGCCAGGACCTAACTAGGAAATAACTGGATACATTTAAATATAATATTTTTAACACTCCTGGGTTACAACTCAGTTAAGAAAGGGAAACTTATGGAAGGAAGATCATTTTATTACTTTATAACTGAGTTTTTCCCAGGGTGGAAAAGTACAGAACGAAGTGAAATCAGATGGCCTATTGAAACAAACAAGACTTACAGCCAGGCTTGATTTGTCAGCACCAGCTCCCAGTATTTCAAATTCCAAACTACTGGAGGCAGGAGAGCTGGTGGAAGTCTGGTCACACACCAAGAGAAGCAGACACTGGGAGGGAATGTAGTGCGGGAGAAAGGGAACCGCAGCCACCAGTCCCAACCCCGCGGGTACTGAGGCAGCTGGACGGTCACCTGCATCATAGCCTACGGAGAGGACTTAGTGCGGCTTTACAATTATAAATTTCCGAATGGCTTATCGGGAACATGAAGCAAAGAAAAGACACAGAATTTTCAAGATAGAGAGACCTGCCCAATGGTTCCCAACCTGCTCTCTACTCCAGTTTCAACACACCCTCATTTCTGCCACACACCGGCTACCCTCAGGACAGCCATTCCAGACATGACATCTTCATGTGGCAGCACCCCCTCTAAGGGACTCCTCAGCTCCGTTCACCTGCCTACCTCCCACCCCACTTAATCCTACTTACATTCTTTCCGAAAACCCTAAGTTGGTGGACCATTCCCATTTATAAAGGCCTATCTCTCCACCTCCCTTAAGGATTGGACTCTAGGCCGGCCATCCAACTGATGTCCTGACTGAAGTCCTCACCCTACCGCCACCTTTGGCTGCGCCAAAGCCAGGGGCACTCACTTGACCCCATTTCCTCTGCTCTGGGACTACACAGCAGTACTAAAAGTTACAATAACCTGATAGGCTACTAACTCATTTATCTTCCTATGACACCATTCGCTTACTCAAAAATCCCTAAGGGCCTCTTCCCACTAACTCACCAGGCAATAAACTATGTGTTTGTGAGTAAAAATAGATCCACTGCCAAAAATAGCACAGGAACTATTTGGGAAAACTTAAAGTTCTTAATCTGGGAAACATCCAACCTCAAAAGTAATACTGAGCAAACAAAAAATGCCACCCCTGGAGTGCCAGGCCACATTGCCAAAGTCAGGGTAAACATTACTTCTCCTAAAGGGCACTCCCACCCTTCAGAGCTACACGCACCCACTACTATCCCATCTTTTATTGTTACCCACACCCACTTGCTACCAACAAGCTTGCTTTTGATATAAGAGTTTACAACAGGAGAAAACTATTCTCATGAACAATTAGGTCAACATAACCACGTCATAAAATCTTTAAGCTTCTTTGGCAGAGTCCTGTATGTATTTTTAAAAAAAAGAAGAAAGAAAAAAGGGGGGAAAAAAGGGGGGAAAATGGGGGAGTTGGGGGAAGGAAGAAAGCTTTTTTTTGGTCGACTTTTCCCCAATTTACTATTCTCCAAGTGAAGATTCTGCCTGGTCCCAAGATGGCAAACTATCCATCTGTCACCGCTTGCCCAGGCCTGGAAAGACCACTCCCTGTCCTCACTCGGGCTGCAGTTCTAGAAAGCCAAAGAAAAGCTAGACTTCAAGCTTAGAGCAGATGAGTTCAGGTAGTTAATAACCACTCAAAGCTTAACATTAGTCAAAAGAGCCACCTTTGGATCACAGAGAAGACTGCCTTTTCTTACTCTTGACATAAATGAACATTTTTGTAGGGACTAGCAGGGATTAAATACAACCCATCTGGGGCGCCTGGGTGGCTCAGTCGTTAGGCGTCTGCCTTCGGCTCAGGGCGTGATCCCGGTGTTCTAGGATCAAGCCCCACATTGGGCTCCTCTGCTGGGAGCCTGCTTCTTCCTCTCCCACTCCCCCTGCTTGTGTTCCCTCTCTCGCTGGGTGTCTCTCTGTCAAATAAATAAATAAAATCTTTTAAAAAAATAAAATAAAATAAAGTAAAATAAAATAAAATAAAATAAAATAAAATAAAATAAATACAACCCATCTGAATGGCATTACTGCTACTGTCCCTGGAGGCACCAGCACTGAAAGCTTCAGAAGCTGTGCCAAGTTCCGGTTGCAGGGAAGTGCCACCAGCCACCACAACGACAGGAAAGCCACTGCAGCAAGGAGTGGGAAGAGCACCCAAACAGCACAGCAGACCGGTGGCCTCAACTTGGACACTAGGAGGAATTTTACCAATACCCCAGACAATGAAATGCTAGGGCCTATCAGCTTATCAAATACACTTAAAAAAAAAAAAAAGTGGAAAAACGACTGGTGCCAAGGATATGAAACAATTTCTTAAAATACCACGAGTATAATTTAACATAGTTCTGCACTTCTTAATTCATAGCAGGAATTCAAATTCAATTAATACTTTGCTTAAACTAAAAAAAACTCCTGGTGTTCAGGAGAACAAGCAAAATCCAAATGTGTAAGTCTGCCTTTTACACTCCCCTGCTACAGCTAAGAACCATACGTGATAGATTGTTTTTAATCAAACTTGGCAAAAATGACTTACATCTGATAGATGAAATTACTTGTTCACAAAGCCTACTTGTGTAAAGGGCCTGCAAGTTAGTCACCAATAATGACTAATATACCAGAACGTATACTAGAAATATCCCTTTCATGATCCCGGGGTCCTGGGATCGAGCCCTGCGTCAGGCTCCCACCCCCTACTTGCTGTACTCTCTCAAGCACTCTCTCTAATAAATGAATAAAATCTTAAAATATATATATATATGTATATATATATTTATATATTTTATCCCTTAGCCTTGTGGCCCATTATTATACAGTGGTTAAAGTTGAGAGTTCTAAATTCAAGAGTTCAAATCTTGGCTTCACAACTTGACCTCGAGAAAATTAACCTCTTTAAACCTCATTTGTAAAATGCAGTTAACAACTATCCATAGCAAAGTTGTTAAGAAAATTATATGAGAGGGATGCCTGGGTGGCACAGCGGTTAAGCATCTGCCTTTGGCTCAGGGCGTGATCCCGGCATTATGGGATCAAGCCCCACATCAGGGCTCCTCTGCTATGAGACTGCTTCTTCCTCTCCCACTCCCCCTGCTTGTGTTCCCTCTCTCGCTGGCTGTGTCTATCTCTGTCGAATAAGTAAATAAAATCTTTAAAAAAAAAAAAAAAAAGAAAATTATATGAGAATGTATACAAGGGAGTAATAGCTGCCATTTACTGAATGCCTTATAAGTAAAATATAAGTTCCATAAACTTGACAAAATGTAACACAGAAAACACATTTGGGGTATCTCCTTCCAAACTATTTCTGGAAGTGTGACACTGCATTATACCACTAACATGAAATTACAGACAAAGCTCTGTGAACTGTTCACCACCTGAACTCCTTTTAATTCAGGCTACAGCAAGAATCCAGAACCCTCTTTCCTTCCTCAGCCAATATGTGGCAAAGCAATACTTACATTACAAATGACCACTTAGTGGGGAATAATACTCTCTAGTTTATACATATTTCAAACTACAGTACTGATGTGGCTTTAAGATTTCACACTAACCACAATTTTGGTACACCTCAAAATCATCCTTAGTTTTAATATCTGCAACACGGTTATGTCTCACCCTGAGCGACTCAGCTGAGCTCTCCTTTTATACACCACCTGCTCGTTCATTTCCCCACTTCGCCTAATCTCACAGCTGTTGGAATAAGAGCCTTTTGCCACTGGTTGGGCCAAGTGCCTCTTCCTCTCAAACTGTTTCTTCAAGCTGCAGCTTTGTTTCCTGCACTCAAGATTTTTACAGATATTCTTCAAGTCCTTCAGATGTATTTTTCTGCCCTTTGCCAACTTTGTAATCAACCGTATCAATGTTAAAAAACACACCATGCTATCCCAAATAATTCTGATGTTTTATAAATTCATAATTACAATCTATGTTTTAATATAAAATAGCTGACTTAAGGCAATAAGAGACATGAATGAATTCTGTCCACCCATGAGTATTCACCAGGAATCTGGTTATCTACTCTCCTTAAATCACGTAAGTCTAATGCACTGACATTTTTATCCCCCTTTATAGGTTTATTTCATTTTCTCATAAGATGGTATGATATCCATTTTTCACAGGTTACAATTTGGGTAAGGTCATTCCAGGCCCCCAGCCTACAGAGGACCTGGGTTCTTACCATCTTTCTCAATGCATTTTCCTACCGTTTCACTCTTTGTAAGCTGCTAGGTATGAGATGAGGAGATCTTGAAGACACTCCAGTTCACTTTAGAAGCATTTCTTGCCTCTTCAAATTATGGGGTGAGGCAGGGAACTGCAGTTCTCAAATGACTGGAGGCAACACTATTGTTTCCAATATGCATGATTTTTCTTAAAGCTTACCGACACCATCCTCCAGGTGACGCTGGTACCATAAGGAACATCAATGATTACAGGCAGGCATTTATTAGGTGACCATTTAAGTTATAAAGAAAAGAGAAAACAAGTTAGGAGAATAAAGACTGAAAAAATGACTTGATAGCAACACCAGCATTACTAACTTTACACTTCCAAGGACCTGAAGCCAAGAGATGTCAAGTTTCAAGGTTACAGAGTGGTGACATCAGAACATCTCACTCAGGTGCGCTGCTCCGTCTTCCCTAGAACAGTCTACTCACCTGCCCTCCCATCATCCTGAAGAAAACCCACATAAACCCAGAGAGTTACCAGAATTCCCTTTTTTCAAAAGCTCTACTTTAAGCTTACAATATTAATAAAATGGGGACTGAGTTTAATGTACAAATATCAACTTGATAGGTAAACATAAGAAACTGTCTTCCACTGAACGCTGCCAAGTCCTTTCCAATGAATATATTCCATTAATTTAGATGACAAAAAAAGTTCTGACTTTTTAAAAGGAGTTACACTGAAGGAATGGTTTATCACAATTATCAGATGACATAATTGAAGCTTGGATTGATTTTTCAATGCTGGATGGCTTATCCAACCCATAAATCATTTCAGATAGATATTACAAATTCTCAACACATGAGAGAGCCCATTAGCTTGCAAAACGCAACCTTTAAGCCTCAGAGAAAATCTGTGAACACAAGTTTCTAGCTACAGGATAGCATTATTCAAGCGTGCTTATGAAGACCAGAAAGCCATCTTGTTCTCCTCTAACTGTACTTCTTTCTGGTTACATCTCTCAATCCTTTCCTTACTTCCCATTTCAAGTTGCCTCAGGTTTGCCAGAGCTCCAGAATGTCCTTTCTAGTCATTTCCCCTTAACCTCAATTCACCCTTACTGAAGTCCCACTCACAGCATAAATGAGGGCCTCACTAAAATGTCTAGAGAGCCCTCAGCCTGCACAATCCCAGTACCACTCCATTATGGGGGAGAAGACACTCACTCAAGTGTGACTTGCTGTGTGAACAGAAGTGGCTCTTAACCCAAAGAAAGTTAAGCTCAGAACCCCTTCAGAGGAAATGTATTCATAGATTCTGTAAAATTTGCAAAATTAATATATTTTACATTCGTGTCCTTAAAGAGGGCCCCCTGAATTACAAAGACTTCAGATCCCAGACCTAGATTGTCCCTGGTTTAGACTGTCTAACCTGTGACAGCATGCCAGGGCTCAAATCAGGATCACCGATTTATCAACAAATGAGTGGTACTGCTGGTTTCCTAACACACCTAGTGCCATGTGTAATAAGAACACCACATAGGAAAGATACCGCTTCAAGTGTCTTTCTTAGCTGGGTAATACTACATACTGAGCTCAGCAACATATTTCATATGATATTAATATCAAAAGCCTTAAAAGCAGATTTTCAAATGATTCTGAAATTTTAGGGAGCCTCTCGATTTGTGGATTTATAAGAAATCTCACAAGGCCAGCAAAAGGACAAATGAGCCATAATGCAGGCCAGTAACTGTCAAGCTTCAGCCCCCTAAAAATCGCCATGACCGCTGGTTAGGGTGCAGATTTCTGAGTCCCCACCCTAGAGCTGCAGGATCTTTAGGTCTAAGGTGGGGTCCAGGCGGATCCTCCCAGGTCTCCGGAGGATGTACACTGGTTGAACATAGCAGGTTGGTGGCCGTCAGTTGTAGCTCTACCACCGTGTGACCTTGACACAGAGAAGTAATGTTCATTTAGAGAAAAGGTAAAATAAAGTTAAGAGACAGGGACAGTAAGAGGATAACCGGAACTCTTAGTCTCATATATGCAGGTGGTGTCTGATCCACGGTATGTGCTAGGGTGTGGCTGGGCACGAGTCCTTCACCGGAAATCAAGCTGCAGAATCAATCTACGAAGATCTCGGGAATGCAAAGGCACACAGCCCTGTCCTGCCAAGAAGTCACGTCTCATTTTAATCTCCAGGCAGACGCTCGCTGCAACAGACCTGGGAGTGGGGCCCCACACCCACCGCCCTCCAGCTCGCGACTACGTCTAGACTGCAGGGTGGGGGGTCTTCGCACACAAAGCCAGACGCGGGCGTGGGAAGATGGAACGAGAACGATTCCGGCGAGCAGAGCATAACAGATCGGAATCACACAGACTCCATTCAGGTCGTGGCAGAGAAAACCAGGAGAGACAGGGCGCCACTCACTAGGTGATTCTTTATTCCAAGTTGGGGTATGGAGGAAGGCGAGAGGGAGGTGAGCCCCCACATTGGGCAGAACGGTCTAGAACGAGGAATGTGGCTCTCTCACGTTTCCTCGGGCACCCTCCCCCCCACCCAAGGCTCCGAGCTGGGATGCGGCGACCCCCGCCCGCCTGAAAGGGGCCACTGTCGCCCACCCATCCTCGTGGGGCTGCATTTCTCCCCCGAGACCCCACCCGGGCCCAGCCGCAGGAAATGGCGGGGCGGGCGCGGGAAGCGCGGGCTGCCGCGGGCGGCCGCGCCCAGAGAGGTCGCGGGGTCGCCCCGGGCCCGGAGGGAGATGCCGCCCGGCCGCCCATCCCTCCCCTACGCCGGGCCTCACAGCCGGCAAACCCGGCCTCCCGGCGCGCTCACCGCCTTCATGGCGGAGGCCATGTCGTCGTAGCGCTCCGCCTGCTCGGCCAGCCGCGCCCGCTGCAGCAGCTGCTCTCGGTCCCNGGGGAGCGGCGGGAGTGGGAGGGGGGAAGGGCGGGCCGGCCCTAACGGTCTATTTCAAGGTGACGTCACCTACTATAAATAGCTGCCGCCGCCACAGCCGCCGCCACCGCCCCCGCCGCCCCGCCCGGAAACTGCGCAGGCGCCCTGTGAGTGCTGCATTTTACCACCGCATAGGTGGAGGTGGGAGAAGGGGAGAGTAGGGTGGGGACTGCGGAGCCCGAGGAGGGTGCGCGGTGATGGCGGTTGCCTAGGATGTTCAGTGTCACAGCTCC
Organism: Ailuropoda melanoleuca; assembly: GCF_002007445.2. NCBI lineage: Eukaryota > Metazoa > Chordata > Mammalia > Carnivora > Ursidae > Ailuropoda > Ailuropoda melanoleuca. The sequence goes on from NC_048229.1 coordinate 18,146,046, forward strand.
TCTTAGAAGCGCGTCTCTGAGGCCAGGTTGGAGGTCTGGCTTGAGAAGGGCCAAAAAAGCAAATAACTCTACTGTTTGGAGAAGCCAAGGAGGTCGTGTGCCCCCGCGGGGGGGGGGGAGGCCGGGACCGCCCCCGCCGTCTCGCCAGCCTCGAGCCCAGGCTGGCCCATGGGCTCCTTGGGGAGGCACCCTGTGCTTGGATGCCTACTGGCCGGGGCAGGATCGGGTCTGGACTTTGGGGACAGCATCCCACCTGCCACTCCCAAACACATATTTCACACCCATCGGGCTGCAGAGCTGTCCTCCCACCTTTGTAAGTGACTTTGGGCATACCATGCATTCCACTAGAGGAGGGACAGGATGGCCTGACTGGGATGAGTAACGTTACATCTACTAGGAGCCAGCCCAGTGCTATGCCTGTATAGGCATAAACATATGTAAGCCTCACAATCCACCCCGCATGTGGGCACAGCTGATCTCCCCATTTTTCAAAGCCAGATTAGTGACTTACTCAAGGTTACACAGCCAGCCCTTAAGTGGTGGAGCCAGGGTCTAAGTTCAAACCCAGGCTGAAGTTCCTTTTGTGGCAAAGAGAGGGATAGGCTGACTGGTCACTAAGCCCGTCCCAGTTGTGGCATTCTACGCTGAGGGTCCCTCATGCCAGGCCCTGGGCTGGGCCTTTGCAAACTAGGAAAATCCCAATGACTGAAACATAGCCTCACTTAAGTACAACATGCCAAGGGCAGCTCAGGAGAAGGGACCTTAGGCTCTTTGAGAATTTTATTGCATGCTCAGCACTGGGGGAAGGAGTGGCTATAGAATAAGTAAGATACATCCTGTTGTCTCATAAGCTAGATCTAAATATGCAAGTGCAGGTAAGCTGGACCTTGAGGCTGATGAGAGTCAGGGAAAAGGTATTAGGAAGTGGGGGTCCCGCACAGACAAAGGCTTAGCAGTTAGGACAGAAACAAAATCTGAGAGACGGTGAGAAGAAAGGCCTGGCAGTGAGAAATGAGGTTGGGCAAAACAAGCTAATGGAGTGTTTTAAATGCCAACCTGAAGATTTGAGTCATTATCCTTAGGTAATTGGGAACCACAAGAGGTGTGGAAATCCTATTTCAAGCCAAGAATCTTGCTCTGGAGAGTAAGATGCATTTGAAGGGAGAAGAGAGGGACTGGATCTTGGCTTTACCCTCTAGCAATTAGACTGGAAGGACTGTTAAATGCACCGTAGAACAGAAATCCTGAAATGTCCAGGGTGGCAGGACATTTAGAGTCACTGTCATCCAACCCTTTATCCCATAGAAGGAGAAAGTGAGGTCTGAGGAGGAGGAGAGGCTAGCCCCAGTGAGTGAGCAAAGCTGGGGTCTCCATACCAGGTCTCCTGTTTCTGGGCCTTCTTCTTCCTGTTGTGATGCCAAAAGGAAGACCTCAGTACCCATGTAACAGGATTTCAGTGTGAGTCTGAGAGGAGGCCCCCACCACAGTTTGACCAGGCTTTGAAGAGTCACCTTTGGTAACTACAAATGGAATTGAGGTTAACAAACCAGGTTGATCTTTCCCCTGGTGGATATCTTTAAAGAGCGTGATAGATGATAATTAATTGTCCACCCTCTCTCCATGAAAATGGGGTGCCAGTGAGAGGTGGGAGGAGGGCCAGCACTGGGGGGATTTCTGCGGTTCCTTCTAGCTCTTAGAGCCCTTCTAGCTTTTCTGATCGTGTTAGACTCAGATTTCAAAACAGTGAAAATTAGGTAGATTAGGGCATTCTAATTCTAATAAATGTCAAATGGGGGACACTTCGGTTCTCCCATGAAGCTTTTCTTTCCTTGTCACCAAAGTGCACTGTCTCCATTTCCTCACCTCCCTCCCACCCACCTCTCAGTCCAGCGTACTCTGGGTCTGTCTGCCCCTACTCTTTCACCCAGACGGCTCTCACTGTGGCCACCAGTAGCCTCCTGTTGTCACTCCAAGGGCATTTCATAGTTCTCATCTTCCCGGCCCTCTTGACTACACTGGGCACAGCTGCTCTCCCTTCCCAGACAGGCTCTCCTCTAAGCTTCCACAACCCTGCACCCTCCTGGCCTCCCTCTGCTGCTCCTCTTCTCTGGTCTCCTGTGTGGGCTTGTCTTCTTGGCCTACCGTGAAATACTGGGGTTCTGCCCCAGGCCCTCTGCTCTTCCTACTCTGTCCTATCCTGGGCGACTCCAGCCACACCCACTCTTGAGGAAACATATGCCACATTCCCAGCTCTGGGCAAAGAGCTTTGCAGAAATGGGTATATTTTTTCCCCTCAAGATTCCCCCCTGTAAGGTAGGTACAATTTCCCTTCCCATCTTACAGGTGGGGTAACTGGCTCAAAAATGCTCCATGATTTGGGGTGTTATACACAACTAATGAATTGTTGAACACTACATCAAAAACTAATGATGTACTATATATTGGCTAACTGAATGTAATAAAAAATAAATTTTAGGGGCGCCTGGGTGGCACAGCGGTTAAGCGTCTGCCTTTGGCTCAGGGCGTGATCTCGGCGTTATGGGATCGAGCCCCACATCAGGCTCTTCGGCTATGAGCCTGCTTCTTCCTCTCCCACTCCCCCTGCTTGTGTTCCCTCTCTCGCTGGCTGTCTCTATCTCTGTCGAATAAATAAATAAAATCTTTAAAAAAAAATAAATAAATAAAAATAAAATAAAATAAATAAATAAAAAATAAATTTTAAAAAATATCCCATGATTTGAATAGTGACAGCTGGTAATCAGCAGAGACAGGTTTTGAACTCAGGTCTGTCAGAGTCCCAAACCTGACGGCCCAACACTGCCCTTTGGTGTTAGCTGAGAAGGGCTCAAGGTGTGACTCCCTTCCAGGGTGTTCAGATTGTAAAAAGTACACACAAGCCTCCTCACCTGGAGCCTGCACACTCTGACCAGCACCCATTTCACCCTTCGGAAAGGACTGCCAACTCCTGAAAGCCTTACACATAAAGCCCAGGACAGCTGCCTTGGATGGGACACGTACTGCCAGGGCTCTAAGTCCCATCAATAAACATGGCCTTTGAACAACTCCAGAGAGAGCCCCTGAACCAGGTCAAGGGGACTAACGATTAAGGCCAAACACACCATGTTGCCCAGAGCTCAGAGCAAATCCTCAGTGCAGAGATCACGTCGGCTGCATCTTTGTCTGCTCCAGGGTCTTGCTCCGGGAACAGAGCAATCTGCCCCTGGCTCCCTGAGGACATGTGAGTGGTGTGATAGGGAAGAAGGATCTGAACTTAGTTTCAAGTTCTACTCTGCCAGTTACCAGCTGAGTACCTTTGGGCAAGTCCTTAAAACAGGACTAACCACACATATCACACCTATTTCTTTGGGAGGGGGATTGGCAAGAGCATGTATGGTCCCCACCTGTACGGCGCTGGCCCACAGGAGGCACCAGTCGTCACGACCATAGAATAATTCCTTGCTGCATCACGACCATAGAACGAATAATTCCTTGCTACATCCCACCCTGAGCCAGGGGTAACAACTCTTCCCCCTGCAGGACTGGATTTCCAAAGCAATGCCAGAACCTGTTGCCAGCACCGAGTGAATAGGTGACCCAGAAAAGGCACGTCCTGGTTTTTTTTTTTTTCCTCAGGTACTCTGGGACACTCTGAGGTCCCTGAGAAGTCTGGCATCAAGGGACATACTACAGAGGAGACCTGGTATTGTTCTGGAGAGATGGCTTTCACACTGTTGGCATGGTTACCATCTTTAGCAGGAGAGGCTGCGTGCTCACAGATTAGTGTCACCCAGAAAGGATGTTAGGGTTTTTTTCCCCTCAGTTGCAGGCCTCTTGCTGCCCAGGTAATCCTTGCTGAACCGATGATAACACCACCACCAACCATTGGCAGTAACTGGCCAAGGGTTGACACTTTCCCCCTTATATTATCTCACCAAATTCTTATAACTCTTCAAAGGAGGCTGTTATCCCCATTATATGGATGAGGAAAATGAGACCTAGAAAGGTCACCCGCAGCCTCCCAGTCACGCTCACATTCTGCCACTTGCTGTGGCCCCGTGTCCTTTTGCTGATACCAAATTGCACTCCACCCCTTCCCACCTGCCGCTCTGTGTCTGAGACCAGCCTGAGCCCACAGATTTCAGAACCATCCAGAGCCCTTCACCACTCTTGTCAAAGCCCACTTTGGGAGCAGATCAGCTCCCCAAGGCAGCTTTTGGTATTATGAAGTGTGAAAATGTCCTGGTAGCTGCAATCTGTGAGCTAGTGGAGCTCAGAGCCCATTCTCAGCACCCGCCCCCCGCAAGCTGGTTCAGAGGAGTTCAGCTCTGAGGGAAGAAGGCGAAGCTGTTCCCCATGGAAGGAACCACAGCGAGAATAAGGGCAAAAAAAAAAAAAAGGATTTTTTTGCTTCAGTTCTGCTGATGGTCGAGGAGCTTGTGTTTCTTTGCGAGAATTTTCTAGATTCTTTGGCTGGAACCATCCGGATAATTGTCTCAAGCTTCTGTGTTATTCCCACCGAGGTGGAACCAGGGGGGAGGGGTTGTGCGGTGTGTGAGAGTGCCGGACTTCCCCTCTCTGAGCCTTGGACTTCTTGTCTGTGAAATGGGAGTCTGCACTGACGGAAGAGTTCATTCTTTCTTCCAGCTCTGAAGGTCTAGGGTATTTCACTGTTGGAGGTTCCCCAAACAACAGCATGGCAACTCAAGAGGATGGAATGGGGATGCTTCAAAGGTCCAGTGTTTCCAGCCCAAGTCAAAACGTGGAGTGGAGGAGGGTAACAGGGACCTACTCCATAGCAGGCCAGGGGGCAGCAGTCTGCCAGTGCACGTCCACTCGGTTAAGGTAAGGTCAGTATTATCATTCCAATTTTACAGATGAGGAAACTGAGGCCCAGGGAGGTTAAGTGTCTTGCTCAACTGCAGCACAGACAGCAGGGGGCAGGAGCCAGCATCCAGACCCACTGTACCTTCACCATTCTCTCCACTGCTGCCCCGGACCTCCTGAGAGCCTTTTGGTTGTTGAGCTGTGAGCATAACTGTCCTCCACTGCGGCTTAAACCACACCCTGGGAGGTAAACGAGGGGGTCGCTGAGTTTCCACTAAGGTTTCCTGCCAGGCAACTGTGCTAAAAAAACCCATCTTTTCCTACCTAGTATGTTAGTAGGAGGTGAGCAGATTGCGACAGCCTTCTGTCTTCTTCCAGACAACAGTGGCAGGCTGGCCCCCACTCATGAGACAAAGGGACCTGGAAGGACCAAAGCTGAAGGCTGATCCCAGGGGACTGGCCTCTTCAGACACGGGAGACACAGACCCACTGCAGACCCACTGGGGTCATAGATAGGACCCTCCCCCCCACCCCTCACCCTGCTTAAAAGATATAAGCTCCTCCGTCCTGCCCTTTCATCACATGCCCCTGGGCCACCTTTCCAAGCTCATCACTCCCTGAGCATCCGAGGTTCGCCAAGTTCCCAGACTCCGCCCACGAGTTTCCACCAACTAGAATGTCCTTTCCCATCCTGCTGCCTCTTCCTCTGCTTTGAAGTCCTTTAATGCCCAGCTGAGACCTCACCTCCTCAAGGGAGCCTTCCAGGTTCTCCATCAGGAAGCACTCTCCCCTCTGTCCACTCCCCCAGGACTCTGGTATCCACCACGTGCACAGAGTTATTTTGGTAAGGTTGATGTGTACTGGCCAGCTGTTAGGCACCAAGCATGATGCTATGCAATTTCACATATGATCGCATTTAATCCTCATGACAACGATGAGGCTGGGATTCCTCTTACACCCACTCAGGCGGATGGGGAAACTGAGGCTCACTTACCCACGGTCATGGAGCTAGTAGGGGCAGTCAGGATGTGCACCCAGGTCTTTCTGACTGTCAAGTTCATGTTCTTTGTCACTTATGCCACCGGCTTCCCACTTCCTAAGGAAGGTGCCATTTCCCTTGCAGAATGGAAACACTGGGGAATCATTCCTCATCTGAGCCCCCACCCTGGGGCGCACCTCTCCACCAGCGCTGAATTGGATCCGATCACACCTTGTGCACACTGCAGAAATTCCACCACTAGAGTCCTCTTTGTGAGTGGCAAGGTCTTTCAGGAGGCGGAGCACTTTTAATCAGCTGACAGCCAACTGACTGATTGACAGCTGGGGGAAAGATAAGCTAAGGGAGGGAGCAGGGGGGAGGAAGGCGAGATTGCAGGTCAGAGGAGGCCGAAAGGCCCCGGAGGGCTGCTGGGTTGAACGTGGCAGTTACGCAGAGACCCTCCTCAAGTCCTCTTCCACAGTAGCTGGGGAAGCCTGGGCAGGGGCTGCACCTTCCTGAGCTTCGGTTTCCTCCTTCGTGAGATGGGCCTGTTGCAACAGAGCTTGCTGTTCACGCTAGACACCCGGGCTGCCACCAGGAGGGATGAGGTTGTGCTGAGGGAGAGAGTGGGTGCTGCGTCCTGGGACAGCTGGAGGATCAGCCCAGCCTGAAATGCCCTCCTCATGAAATCACTGGGCCGTAAAGGCCTGGAGGCACCCAGAACTCACAGGATCACAGACTCACGATAAGGGTCTTAGAGACAGCTCAGGTTGGCTTTCTCGCTCTCAGAGACAGCACAGCGTGGTGGAGGGATAGCCAGCTCTGCCAGCAGATGGGCCTGGTTCCAAATCCAACCTCCACTTGCTATGTGGCCCTGTGCATGTCACCTTGCCCCTCTCAGATTGGTTCCTCATCTTTAATATGGAATTAAACATAATTCTTTTGTCATAGCTCTGTTGAGAGGATCACAGACCCAGGCAGTGACAGTTAGTATTAACTATGGGGCACTGAGGCTCAGAAAGGGAAAGTAATTCACTCACAGTCACACAGCAGGTTAGCAGCAGAAACAGGTCTATGCCCAGGCCCCCCAAAGCCAAGACCTGGGCTTATCCGTGGACAGCTGCAGTCTTACCTCAAAAGGCTGAGATGCTTGGAGATGCAGCTGAGGAACTCACTGGGATCACTGGTGAGACTCTGTGTCTCACTGAGCTGAGACAACTGCTTGCATTGCCAATGGCTGGCAAATGGCAGAAGGCCCAAGTCAGAGCCTGGGGTCATGTGTCTAGCCTGGCGTCTAATCCACAGTATAACCCGGGGCATGTCAGGTCACCCCTCTGAGAGTCAGCTTCTCTACTCACCAAATGGGGGTAAGGATTCCTGGCGGAACAAAGGGATTACATGAGAGCACAGGGCTGTTTTCCTAACAGCTACCTCTGAGCTCTCGCGATGCCCCAAACCCTATGCTATCACCAGCCATGGCTGCATTTAGTCTTCATAGCAACCGTGTGAGGTGGGAGCTCAATTTGCAGATAAATGGCTAGGAAGGGTTGGAACCAGGATCTGAGCTCTGATCTAGTTCTTTCTGCCTGGAACACTTAACCCCCTCTTTCCATGCCTAACTTGGGCTCCTTCTCCAGGTTTCAGCATAACCCTGGCTTCTCTGAAAGGATCCCTAGGCCTCAGGCTGGGGCAGGCACCTGCTCTGGCCCTCTGCATTGAGACTTTTTCTCCCTTCCTCCCCCAGCCAGCGGGGGAGTCCCAGGAGGGAAGGACCTTGTTACACTTAGAGCTGTGTCCCCAGAGCTCAGCACTGTGCTTTGCATACAGCAGGTGCTTAATCAGTACTTGTCAAATGACTGAATGCATCATGTCAGCATCAGGATGCCACCCAGGCCCCGAGGAGCCGGGGAGATGGGAGGAAGACTTTTGGACTCCTGCCATGCCTTACATTAGCAGCATCTTCTCTGGGTCCTGACAGCTAGCCCCCTGGGATGCCATTTGAGCCGGCTGAATTCCGGTCACTGTTTCACCTTGGAAAGGCAGCCACAGCCCTCACCAAGCAGCCCAGTAACTGATGTCACAGCAGCACCAGGAGCTGTCCTGTTAATATTTAATATGGACTCCACTGTGGCAGAGCTCCAGGCTGGAAGAGCCGGAGGGGGCCGTGCAGCATCTCCATGGGGTCGTAGGGAGGGCACAGATGGAAAAGGGGTGCATAAACGGGAAAGCCCCCAGCAGAGGACCATTACACTGGCCCATTTTAGTCCCTGGCTTAACTCAGAAAGAGCCAGGGCAGCATGTGCCTGCAGTGGGACAAGGAGACTGCTGACTGAGCCCAAGCGATAAACATATGGGGGATTAGGGGCTCCCAGGGAGATTTCCTGGAGACAGTGGGAGGGTGAGCCCTGGCGCCAGCCAGACCTGGACTCCACTCCAGGTTTGCACTGTGCAGCTGTGTGAGCGGGGAGCAACTGTACCACGGAGCCTCCATTCTCCGATCTGTGAAACGGGCATAATACCTCTTGAGGGGCTGTTGTGAGAGGCTTAAATAAAACAAGTGATCTAGAGGACCCAGCTCAGCACATACTAGGACCTCAGTAAATGCTGGGGCGCCTGGGTGGCACAGCGGTTGAGCGTCTGCCTTCGGCTCAGGGCGTGATCCTGGCGTTATGGGATCGAGCCCCGCATCAGGCTCTTCTGCTATGAGCCTGCTTCTTCCTCTCCCACTCCCCCTGCTTGTGTTCCCTCTCTCACTGGCTGTCTCTATCTCTGTCGAATAAATAAATAAAATCTTTAAAAAAAAAAAAGACCTCAGTAAATGCTTCTCCCAGACCGGGTGCAGGGCCTGAGGTTGGAGAGAGGAGACCTGAAGGTGCTTCACGCATTCACTGGCCAGCATGGCAGGAAGAGAGGGGCCCTTGTGGACCATCTCTTCTGATCCTCTGACCCCTTTGTTGGACAGACGAGGATGTCAAGGCTCACACAGCAAATCTGGGATCTGACCCGGTCTGCAGTGGCCCGCCTGCCCTCCCCACCAGTAATGATGAGATGCCCCCATTTCCTGATGGCTACTAGACAAAGCAGGACCCTCATCCTCTACCCCTTCCTGGTCTCCCTCCCGTATATTTCCTTGCAAATCCTGGGAGCTTCCCAAAGTGTAAATCCAACCATGGCATCCCCTGCTTAAAACCTTTCTGTGGTCCCACATTTAGGGTTGCCAGAGAAAATACAGGAGCCCAGTTAAAACTGAATTTTAGATAAAGAACAAATGATTTTTCAGTATACGAATGTTCCAAATATTGCATGCACATTATTACACTAAAAAATTCCTCATTGTTTGGGGCACCTTGGTGGCTCAGTCAGTTAAGCGTCTGTCTTCAGCTCAGGTCATGATCCCAGTGTCCTGGGCCCCACGTCAGGCTCCCTGCTTGGTCGGGAGCCTGCTTTTCCCTCTCTTCCCCTGCTTGTACTCTCCCTCTCACTATCTGTCTCTCTCTCAAATAAATAAAATCTTTTTTTTTTAAGATTTTATTTATTTGAGGGGCACCTGGGTGGCTCAGTCGCTAAGCGTCTGCCTTCGGCTCAGGGCGTGATCCCGGCGTTCTGGGATCGAGCCCCGCATTGGGCTCCTCCGCTGGGAGCCTGCTTCTTCCTCTCTCACTCCCCCAGAGATAGAGACAGCCAGCGAGAGAGGGAACACAGCAGGGGGAGTAGGAGAGGAAGAAGCAGGCTCCCAGCGGAGGAGCCCGATGTGGGGCTCGATCCCAGAACGCCGGGATCACGCCCTGAGCCGAAGGCAGACGCTTAACGACTGAGCCACCCAGGTGCCCCTCAAATAAATAAAATGTTAAAAAAAAATTCTTCATTGTTTACCTGAAATTCCAAGTTAACAGGACAACCTGTATTTTTACTTGCTTAATCTGACGATCCTACACAAACAGCCTTCAGGAAAAAGATCAGAGTCTTTCATTGGCCCAGGAGGCCCGTTATAGCCCCAAGCTCATCCTTTCCCTCTCTTCCACATGAACTCCCTGCTTCAGACAAAACTTGTTGCCTTTTCTTGAGAATCCCAAGCTCTCCCTCCCCTATGGCCTTTGTAGATGCTATCCTTTCCACTCAGAACTTCTCGATATCTCTTCCTTCTGTCGCTGCCCCACTGTTCTTGACCTCACTCATCCTGAGGCTTCTCAAGCATTGCTGTTTTCTCCTGGAAGGCTTCCTGGCTCTCCAAGCCGGGATGGTACTTCCCCTGGGTTCCCACTGTGCCTGGGGCAGGTCCTCTGCCTGTCTCGTTCACTTGATGCAGAGTAGAAGTTCAGCAAACGTTTATTACATTGGATTGCTAAATTCCACAGCCCCTTGCACCTCTGCTATCAACAGTTTCCCTCCTTCAGCTAAATCCAGGGCCCTGTTGAATCCTACCTCCTACCTCCTCTAGGCCTTCCCCAGGGCCCAATCCTGCCAGTTCAGTCGTCATCCAGTGTAGTGAGCAATCTTTTCAGCCCATGAGCTCAGCAAAAGCAGCACCCCTCAGACTCTCCTGTGACCTGCAGTGCCCAGCATTGTACCTTCCTGCCAGATGGTGGTCAACAAATGCCAGTGAGTTTGGAGGATACCAAACCAAGCTCCTGTGTCTGAGTCTCCTCCTACTCAGAGGTCAGTAACCAAAATCCTAACCCTGACCTGAAGCCACGCCTCCTACATCCTATATGCTCCTAAAGAGACGGGGAAGCATCTTTAGTTGCCACCTGACAACAGCAAATGGAAGAAGTGGAGGAACCAATAGTTTGTGGTTTGGGTCCTGGACTCCATCCTACCTCAGGGCCTTTGCACCTGCTCTTCCCTCTGCCCAAAGCACTCTTCCCAAATGATCTTCACTTGGATCTTTCAGGAAGGTAGATTAAAGTGACCACAGACACTTTGCCACTCACCCCTTCAAGAGGTGGTGTTTCTCCCCAACCCTTGAATCCAGGCTGGCCCTGTGACTTGTTTTGACAACAGGATGTGGCAGAAGTGACCCTTTACGAGTTCAGAGCCTAAGCCTAAAGAGGCTGCCCGGCCTCTTTAGGCTTCACCCTCTTGGCAAGCTGCCCCTAGATCACCATGTAAGGCCAACTCCAGGATGAGAGGCTGTGTGGCAGGGAGCTGAGGTGCCCCAGCCAACAGCCAACACCAGCTACTAGAAGGCTGAGTGAGGCCTTCTTGGAACTTCCAGCGCAGCTGTGCCTCCAGCCGCATGCAGGAGAAATGGGCAGAGGAACCACCCAGGCCAACCACAGACTCATGAGAAAAACTAAATGGTCGTTATAAGCCATTAAGTTTGGGGGTTTGTTACACAGTTCGGGTTTGTTATGGGGACGTCAACAACATACGACTTCGTCCTCTTCATTCAGGTGCCCGCTCAGATGTCACCTCCTCTGAGAGTCCTTTCCCGACCATCCTGGCTAAAATAGCACGCTCCCCTCCGATCGCACTCTATTCTTTCATCCCGTTTCATCCTGTCCTAGGCATGGGTCACCACCTGAAATCACGACGTATTCACTCACGGACTGGTCGCCTATCTCCTCCACTGGACAGTGGTGGTCAGGGGCCCTGATGGTTTGCTCCCTGCCATCTCCCTAGCTCCCGCATGGGGTCTGACACAGGGAAGATGCCACAAATTGGTGGTGGCGGCGGTGAAATTGTGTGCCTGCCCCTCGCCTGTGTGGCCCTTTGGGGGGCACAGTGGCAGGTGTGAGTTCCCGCCTTGCTGCATCCTCCAAAACCAATGCCCTGGGGAGATCAGGAAGACAGACCAGGTGTATGGGCTTGTGTCAGGGGCAAGAGCTTCAGGGAGCCCAAGTTGAGCAGGAATGGAAGGAAATTGCCAAAACATTCATTTTCAGCAGGGGCTCAGATTCAGACCAAGGAGGTTGCTGGCTTTCTCCCTCTGTTGCCGATTACCGGCAGCCAGCCATGTTCTCCTGAAAGATCACAAAGCTAAGAATCCAAGCAATGGGAAACAGTGTCGAGGACACCGGGTCACTCCTCAGGGACCAAGGGTTTCCAAGTCTCCAACACATAGCAGATCCTCTGAGCCTGCTTTCTCCGGTGCCAAAAAATAGGTAACGTCACAGCCTCAACTGAGGAAAAAGTGCGCAGCCAAGAGCAAAAGAATCTGCCGTCAGAGGCCTCTTGAAGCTACCAGGCCGCATTCCGTGGGGCAGAGAGCACATCACCACTGTCCAAACCAGACTGCTTTCCAGGAGGGTGGTGTCACGTCGATATCCTGGCTGCACTGCTCAGTAGCTGTGGGACTTTGGCACACTCCCGAACCTTCCCGAGCACCAGCTCCTGCGTCTATGCTCGGCACACAATGAAGACCAAACGGCTAAGCTAGGATGAGGAGTCAGTGAGATCGCGCGTGCTCGGCACAGCTTCAAGCAACAGAAACCGTAAATGGATTGTAGTTCAGTTTATGGGTGTTTCGTCACCTACCCGTGTGCTGGCAGGGGTTGGGGTGGGGGAGGCAGGATGTGCAGAGCAAGGTTTGAGTGAGACACGGACCCTTCCTGGGGATTGGAGCCACATTTAGGAGTTGTGTGGCAGGGACTAGGTTTATGGTGTGAACCCCTTGGTCCATGTTGGAAGCACTGGAATGCCTGATTCTACTTAGCACTGTTCTCTAGCCTTAAGAGAGGACCCCTCAGAGCAGTCCTCCAACCCTCTTGGAGGCCCCCTGAAATGGATAAGGCAATGGTTTGGAGGCAGAGCCCTGGTAAGGATTCAGGAGGTGAGGGTTGGAGGCCCAGCTCTGGCACTAATAAGCTGTGTGATGTGGAATAAATCACTTGCCCTCTCTGGGCTCTCTCTGGTGTCCTCATCTATAAAATGGGTCATTTATCCCTGAATTACCAACTCATAGGGTAGTTGGAAGATCAGATTATGTTTCAGATATAAGAATGCTTTGGAAAGCATTAGCTGTCTGAGGAATAAAACTACTAAAACTGAAAGGAGTATGGGAAATCTCTGTCCCTTCTGTTCAATTACGCTGTGAACCCAAAACGGTTCTAAAAAATAAAGTCTATTTTAAAAAAAAACCCTGCATTCTCTAGCAAAAACCTTCTACAGCTTTTAAGTTAAACAATATAATATGAGTTCAAATTCTAGATTGCAATGTGCATAATTCCGGGCAAATGAGTTAACCTCTGGCACTGCAAGAGGCTTGGTTTTTCTTCTGCAGGAGCCAGAAGCCCTGGGGCAAGAGAAGGGCCAGGAAGATGCTGTCAGATACAAGACAGATGAGATAAAGAGATGAAGCCTACCAGCCTCTCAAACCCCTGGGCAACCCATGGAGGAGTGTTCCCCACCTGACTGTGAGCTGAGGTGGGGGCTACCTGTTCCCTTTGCATCCCCTGCATCCCTCTGGATCTCAGCTCCACCCCAGGTAGATGGTGACTCAAGTTCTGCAGAGACTGGTCCCTCTGCCCCTGTTGCCATGGCGCTGCAGCACAGCCTGGCCAATCAGGAAGGAGATGGGTATCTGAGCCTCTGTTGCTAAAGCTGGAGCAGGACGCCTGGCCAATGGGAAGAGCAGCAGAGTGGGGCCACCATGGAAACCTCAGCCCCGAGGTTCCAACTGCGTTTTGTCTCCATGCCTCGTTTGCAGGGGGGTAGGCTGGGTTTTCTGCATTCCTTTTTGGCAAATAGCATCTCGCAGGCCCAGGAGGACATTCAGGAGTCACAACAGGGGTGCATCACAAGAGGCATCTTCAAAGAGTCAGAAAGGACCCCAAGCTTGGCACAGTATAGCTTCGGATGTTCCCTTCGTTATGCTTCCCTTGTACGCTCAGCATCACCTGAGTCTTTGATCTTAGCCCATCCCCACAGATCCACCTAGCCCCATCTGTCCTAAGAAATGGCTGTAGACTGCAGAAAAAAACCCCACTCCCAAAGTAAGAAAAGGAACACAGGGCTTACCCCCAAAAGGATGCTCTTCTGCCCTGTAGCTTTGTGGCTTGGCACAAACTGCCCTCTTCCCCCAGGTGCAGGGTATGAAGGGGGGACCAAGATCAAGGTCACACACAGGTGCTGCCCCTCTCTGTAAAATTTGAAGATTGGGCAAATGAGCTCTCTGATTCCTTTCAGATCTCACATTTCTAGACTTAATGCTGTTTTAATCTTCAGGCTCTGGAAAAGTGGATCTACAAGGAATAGCTTTCCAAGGGGGAGCCCTATAAATAGTGCCAATGGACACAAGTAAGACTCAGGCTGCTTTGTGCCCTTAAAATGTCAGGCCAGCAAAGCCATCAGTTTTAGAGCCGAGGCCCGGAGGGGTGAAGCTGCCCCCTCAAGGTCACACGGCTAGCTAGATGCAGAGCCAAGACTAGAAGCCGTAACTCTCAGGCCCAGCTCTTAAGCTTGTAATGTGCAACCTCCTTAAACCAGCCTTCTCACCCCCGTGCAGGCGGCCAGGGAGCTATGCATGCCCATGCTCCCACACCCCTTATTTTGCAAACACGGGCATAATAACTTCAAGGAAAAGTGTGTCCAACCTGTTCCCCACTCTCTCCAGTCTTCCACTCTGTTGCCTGGCAACGGTTCTATCCAGAAACCTACGAGTCATCCTAGAGACCATTCCTTCACCCTCATCCTTCCCACCAAACCCACCGCCTAATCATTTCATCTCCTAAATGGCCTTTGAGTCGCCCACTACTCCCCTCCCCTTCCCCCCACTGCTTTCCCTGGCTGAGGTTCCATCATGAGTTTCCTGGACGACTGTTGGCTTCTCACAGGCTTCCTGCTTTTGCACTTGCTCATCCCATCCCCCACTTCCATTTTCTACAACCGCAGCCAGACAATGTTTTAAAAATACAAATCTGATCATGTTACCTGAGGCTTACTTAGAGCCTTTAAGTATAATAATCAAAGTCCTCAACAAGCCCTGGAGGGCTGCGTTGTCAGGCTGACACCCCCAACTTCATCTTGCCCTTCCATGTGTTCTGCTCTAGCTGCCTGGAACATTCTCACCCCTTCCACGCTCCCAATTCTTCTCTTTACTCCTACTCACCCTTTGGCTCTCTGTTCAATGGTCACTTTCTTGGGGAGCCTTTCTCGACCTCCCTGAATCCGTCAAATTGCCCTGTTTCAGGCTCTCCTGGCACCATGTACACCTTTCATCTGTAGCATATATCATAGTTGCTGTTTTACACTTATCCATGTAATTATTTTATTCATATCTGTAAGCCCTGCCCCACTTGATATAAACTTCAGAAGGGCAGTGGCTTTGCATCCATAATGCTTTAAACATATGGATGAGTGGATGGAAGAATGAACAGGTGTATTTATGGATGGATGGATGGATGGATGGATGGATGGATGGATGATGGATGGAAGGATGGATGGAAGGATGGATGGAGAGGTGACTGGGTCTATGTATGTATCTATGTGGATATTACTGGATGATAGGTGGGCATATAGATGTATAGATATATGGATGGATGGATACTCTCATTTTCCCCAGCTTACTTAGACCTAACCATATCTTCCTCTATTCTGTGACTAGCCTGTCTTCCCCTTATTCATATTCAACTACACCAAGCAAGTCGGATGTGCCAGGAATGTGCCCACAGCGCTGGTGGAGCCCAAGGAAAGAGGGATCATCACGCCCTTGCAATTTATTTTATTTTTTATTTTTTAAGAGAGAGAGAGAGAGTGTGTGTGTGTGTGTGTGTGTGCGCAAGGGGGTGGGGAGAGGGGCAGAGGGAGAGAGAGAACCTCAAGCAGTTTTCACAGCCAGCACGGAGCCCAACGTGGGGCTCGATCTCACCACCCCAAGATCATGACCTGAACTGAAATCAAGAGTCGGACGCTCAACTGACCCGAGCCCCCCAGGCGCCCCTGCTCTTGCAATTCAGATAATAATAGCTATTTCAAGTTAACACTTACTACTGTGTGCCAGAGACCACTGTATGCTTTCCTCCTGGGAAACACACTCCTTGCTCTCTTCTTACCCAGAGCCTAGCGGTGCCTCAAGGGTCAATTCTTCGCTTATCATCCAGCCGGTGCCTGATCTCCTATCCTCAAAACTGCCAGCATGTAAGTCTGGGCTGCTCTCTGCTGGTCCCCGTTCATAAACTAGTTCATGTTATCCTTTCTCTGTGAGTCTCTTCCTCCCCCAGACTCTAAGTAAGCTCCCTGGGGGCAAGATTCACAGTCTCAGCAAGGCCAGTCTGTGGGCTGGGCATTGTAAACACACTCCCTTTTATAATCCTTACAGGAGCCTGAGGGAGGCTTGATTGCCCCTATTTTCAATAGAAGGAAACTCTTGCCTGAGGTCGGATGGTAAGAACCGGTGCTGAATCCATGTGGGTTTGAATCTAAGGCCAAGGTCCTTAACTGACACTCACCCACAGCCTGAAGATTTTCTCCAACAGCCCAGGATGTAACCACTCCATCTGTGCTTGAACACTGCCAGGGTGGAGAGGCCTGGCCTACTGCTGAATAATCGCTGTCAGAAACCTTATTCCAGGGGCGCCTGGGGGGGCTCAGTCGGTTAAGCGTCTGCCTTCGGCTCCGGTCATGATCTTGGGGTCCTGGAATGGAGCCCCACATGGGGCTCCCTGCTCTGCAGGGAGTCTGCTTCTTCCTCTGCCTCTCCTCCTTGCTTGTGTATTCTCTCTCTCTCAAATAAATAAGTAAAATCTTTTAAAAAAAGAAAAAAACTTTATTCTAAACCAGGGTAAAATTTGGGGTCACTGAATAGCAGTTTCAGAAAGACATATTTTGACTTTGCAACTGCTACCCAGTGACCCCATTTCTGCCCCCTGCGTGACCAGAACAAGCATGCCCCCCTTCCACATGGTGGATTGTCAATAATTTACAACTAGCTCTCATGTCTCCCCTACATCTTACCCTCTGGGGGGGGCGGAGCTGCAGAGAGAGCGCTAACCTGGAACTAGAGAGAGACTGGGTTCTCATCCTGGCTCACCCACTATCCACGGACCAGTACATTTCGAAACAAAATTAAGTAGGTGATTTGACAAGGGTATTAAAAAAAAAAAAAAGTATCACCACTTCCCATCACCCTTGTTTCATAAAAGGGCATCCTGACACATAAAAAGTAGGGCAAACAATCTGAGAATTAATTTAGCTTTATGAAAACTCTCTACATTGTCCCCATTTCTCTCATTTCACTGTGTCCTGGTGCAGACCCTGTGGGGGACTGGCCCAGGTCTACAGCCCGCAAGGACCTCTGCACCAACCAATTAAAGAAAATGCCATCAGCCAGAAAAAACAGAACAGAAGCCCCTGCCATCAGAACCCTGTTTCAAGAGGGAAGGAGAAGCTGCATGTGTCTGGCACCGTGGGATAGAGGAGCTCAGGAAGCCAGACAGACTTCTCCATTGTGTCACAGCCTCACGTCCAGTTTCTGTCTTGGCTTAGATGAGCAAAGGCTCTCCCTACCCTTGTAACTCTGTGGCCAACCCTGAAAGCATGCGGCGGGCAGGGGCTGCCCAGGACCATGTCGCTCACAGGTGGAAACTACTAGAAGTCAGGAGGACGTTGTGGCTCAACGGTGGAAGCCCGGTATAAAGCCTGGTTGGTTCTGCGAAGACAGCAGATTTTCTCTTGGGGCAGTTCTGTCCTTGATCTGACCAAAGCCTCCAACCCAAAGGCCGCCTTGCCGCTCATTCATTCTCCTATTTATTTAATGTTTATAGGACTACTGTATGCAAACACTGTGCTAGCATCGGCAGTGCAAAGGTGAGCACGGAATGACTTGGTCTCTGTCCTCATGAAGCTCAGAGTCTATTAGGAAAGGCAGATATTAACCCAAATGTAGGGATGCGTGCAAACCTATGCGTGTGACAAGTGCGGGTGCAGAGGCTCACGCCGCCCCGAGCACGTGAAATTAAGGGAATTCCGCTCGTTGGTGGTCACGGAGGCTGGGGCAGTAGTGACCAAGCTGAGAGGGGAATGAAGAGTACGCATTGATTGACCAGGTGAAGAAGAAGGGGAAGCAACTTGCAGGCCAAGTGCCTGGTGTGGCGTGAGCATCCACCATGGGAAGGGCTGAAATGGGGCCAGTGTGACCGCAGAGGGGGAAAGCGCCAGAAAAGACGTGCAGGAGGGTGAGGCTCGAGAGGTGGGGGGGGGCTCACAGGCTACTTATAGGCACTGGGTGTTTTTCTTAATTGAAATAGGAAACCACTGAAGGGTACTGAGTAGGCAAAGTGGCACGAGGTAAGTATTATTACTTGACGACAAAGAGGAAACACCTGCCTCCTCCAGGAGGGAAACTGGGAATGGATGTTGACCAGACTTTGTTCTGATCACTTTGCAACATAGACATATATCGAACCGTTATGTTGGATGCCTGAAACTAACATGATGTATTACGTCAAGTATATATCGACTTAGAAAAAAACAGTGATGGGGGCACCTGGGTGGCTCAGTCGGTTAAGTGTCCAACTCTTAATCTCAGCTCAGGTCTTGATCTCAGGGTCGTGAGTTGAAGGCCCACAGTGGGCTCCATGCCGGGCGTGGAATCTACTTAAAAAAAAAACAGTGATGATGGTAGTGGTGGTGATGTTAATACCAATAAAACTAATAATAGAGCTAATGTTACTGAACACTATGTCCCATACACTGCTTTAATAAAGCATTCTTTATGCATCCGTTCGTTCAGTCCTCATGTTTGCCCTGTGAGGCAGGCACTGTTAATATCCCCATTTTATAACTGACAAAACTGAGGCACAGATAGAGTAAGTAACTTGCCTGAGGTCACGTAGCTTGTAGGTGGTAGAGTTGGCAGAAAAGGGAGTGACCTCTGAGCACCTAAAGAAATTGCTCTCCTAAGGAAGTCATAGGACGGGGAAACGCTGTCCTAAACAAGAGACGTCTGGGGAGGGCAACCTGTAATAAACTCGATTTGTAACTTGGGCCCTTAGTCCATGTGGTTGGGTCTGAGAACAAACACTCCCTGGCACCCACCACGTGCTATGTATGCACACTGCGGTGAGTATAGAGGATTTGGCAGGGACGAAAAACAGTCCCAGAACTTACATTCCAGTGTGGAGAAAAGACAATGCACAAGTGGGCAAACAATGCAGATGATTTCAGGTCACAAAAAGGGCTATAAGGGAGAGATAACAGGGTAGTGTGATGGGCAGTGTGACAGGCGGGGGTGGGTGCCTCTCTAGACAAAGGAGGCTTCGCTGAGAAGGCGCCAGGTGACACCGACAATGAGAAAGCAACTGAGCCATGCTCTTGGGAAGACGGTTCCAAGAAGCGGGGAGAGTTGTGCAAAGGCCCCAAGGCCGGGGCAACCTTGGGGTGTTCACAGAACAGAGAGAAGAGACGCTGCATCGTTCTGAGTGAGCAGGAAGAGAAGAGAATGGACACAGGTGCTTCCAGAAGCCCAGACCCATAGGTCCTTGTGGGCTGTGCAAGAAGTTGGGATTTCATCCTGAATGGATGGGAAATCACTGGAGGGTTTCAGGCAGGCGAATGGCACGGCCTGTTCTATGTTTAAAAATGAGGAGAATACATTCTTCAAGGCAAAAGAGGATGCGGGAGGACAGTTGGGCTGCTGCTGCATCAGAGGAAGGTGGAGGTGGTGAGAAGGGTCAGATTACAACATATTTTTGATAATGGATTAGATGTGGGTGGGGTTGAGGGAAGGAAATAGAGGATAACTCCAAGGCTTTTCTGCCTGAAAAAACGGGTAGATGATGGTAGAGTGACTAAAATGGGGAAGACTGTGGGAGGAGCAGGTTTGGGTGGGAGCCGGGAGGACACAGCTAAATCAAGAGCTGTGTTTTACACATATCCAGTTTGTCACCCTCTGAGATCACTCAGGAGAGTGATCTCCTGTGCCTCCTGAGAGAAGGCAGCTGGACAGGCAGGCTGGAGTTCAGAGGTGGGGTCGGGGCTAGAGATCTCAGGTTGAGACACACAGGCATGGTAAATAGGTGGTAGTTAGAATCATGGGACTGGGTCACTGGAGGAAGAAAACGCTGAGCAGAGGTCCAGGGCCCACAGCCTGGCATCCTCCGGTGTGCAGAGACTGGACGGAGCCATGGAGGCTAGCAAGAGACGGTGAGGAAGGCAGCCAGTGAAGGAGACCGCAAGGAGAGTCTGGCCCAGCCCAGCTCTCCACTGAGCAATCTTGTCGTCTCAGGCAAGTTGCTTCCCATCTCTAGGCCTCAGTTTCCTTTTTGTAAATGGGGGTGCGGGGGTGGCCCTACCCATTGCTGAGGTGGTTCCCCCTGGATCATTGTGTGATACTCTCGTGTCCTTTTGCCAGATGAAGAAATCAAAGCTCAGGCTTGACCACTTCGTTTCCAGGCCTCCTACAATGGACTCGTGCTGGAAAAAATACAAAATACAACAAAACATAGCCCAAAGGCCCACCACCAAGGGGCAGGGGTCAGGGCAAGGTTATGGGACCTGGCATAGAATCTAGATCTTGCCACGTGCCAGCTGGGTGACCCTGATCCTTACAGGTACTTATCTGTAAAAGGCAGCCATTAATACCCACTATGAGGGGTTGTTGCTAGAAATAAACCAGGTGGCAAGCAAAGCACCCCACACAGCTCCAGGCGTGCGGTCAATGCTGCTTCCTTTCTCCTTCAGGAAGATTTCTTCCATGAATCAGAAGAAAAGGACTCCAGAGTGGCTCTACCCTTGCAGAGCAATGCAGTTCTGCTGCCGCTCAGCCCTGGGTTGCCAGCTCTGTGCCACCCCTGCCCCTCCCCTGCGTGGCAGGGGGGAGTCTGCAAAGACTGGTCAGCCAGCTGGAGCCTGGGGCCTGGGAGGCAGGAGGGAGGCATCCGCTTCTAGGGCCGGCCGTAGCCGTAGACTGGAGCCTGTTCCCAGGCTGCATTAACTTGGCTGGCAAAGTGGGGAGATGCTGCAGCAGGAAGCAAGTTGGATCGTGGGCCAATGGGCCCTGGTGACCAGGCTCCGTGTCTCCTAGAAGCGGCCCTGGGGTGAAGGTAGCCCCTGGAGCACAGGAGCTGGGCCTGAAGCCTGGATTCGGTCCGGCTCGGTCATGGTTAGACTAATGGCTACACATCTCAGGCACCTCCACGGTGCCAGACACCCAGCTAGTGTTTTACCTAAGGGTTCTTCAGCAATCCTGCATGCATGGTGAACATATTCCTATAGAAAAGATGAGGGAACTGAGGTCCAGAGAAGAGAACGTCTTGCCCAAAGTCACTAGAGCTTTCAGATACTTCTCTTGAAGATGCATCAAACGGCAGGGGTGGGGGGGAGGAACCCCTTATGTAGCCTGTATCCTACATGCCCTGGTCTCCGCTTCCCATGGCTTCTCCCCAGGGCTTACCGAGCCTCTTTCCCTCTTAGGGTCTTCCAGCCAGGAGCTAGCCCCCTTTCCTCCCACCTCTGCCCTTTGCAAGCTCTGCCATCCATCAGATTTCCATGGAAATGCCCAGAAAGCCTTCCCTGAGTCCTAGACTAGTTTGGGGGGTAGCGAACTCTCCTTGGCCCTTGCTGTACCTTTCACAACAAATTATTTCACAACCATAACACCAGTGAGCTATTTAACATTTTGTTTGCCATCCTTTTCCCTCCTGTATCCGCACGATGCCTGGCACATAGACGGCTCTCGATGTTTGTTGATGGGAGAACGACCAAACTTGTGAACATGAATGAGAGAATGAGCCACAAATGAATCTCCCTCTTGTAGAGACGAGCTGGCGGCGATTCTGCCAGAAGACAGAATGCTTGTACAAACAGCCATCTCCCTTGGAGTCTAAATCACAGAACCTGGGAGAAACATATCTTCTAATCACGCGGACGCCGCCCAAGGAGGCATGCGTGAGGAGACCCCCAGCCGTGTGTGTTGGGAGGTAGACACCCAGCTCCCTGCATGGGTTAGGTCCCCAGACCAGGCTGGCTTCTCTGGGCCCCCCAGCCCCAATCTCGGACCCCAGCAGGGGCAGCCAGTCTCCTGGTCTCTGTAGGAGATGGTGGCGAGGGGGTGGTGGTCAGACTTGCCTTGTGTCGCAAGGGGAAGCGCGCCCCGTTTCACTTCTGCTTTGGGGCGAGACACATCCTGTGTGTCAGACCACCCAGGAGTGCTCCTGTCCTAGAGCCAACCACCAACTGCGGCCAGTGTGGAGATGAGGCACTGGAGAGCCTGGGAATGTGGCCCTCATTGCCATGGGGGGAGCCCAGGCCCCAAGCCCTGTCCTCCCTCCTTCCGGGACGTGACTGCCCCACCGTGGAAGCCGCCTTCAGTGGGCTTCTTGCTCCCATGCCCTCACCTCTTTCTCTCTAAGGGAAGAGCCCTGGGGGTGGAGAATCCCTGTGTTCAATCCTTCTCCTGCCATGTGTGTGCTCAGTAACCTTGGCTAAGTCCCTCCGCTTCCCTGAGACTCAGTTTCTCCTCAGAGGTGTGGGCGTACCACCACCTAGCTGCTTCCCTCAGGCTGTCCTCAGGCTTCTAGCATTCGGCCCGTGGGCAAGCACTTGCTTGGGGTTCAGTGGAAGAGCTCTTGCTATTACCTTTCTTCTTCCCGTCTCTCCCTTCCCGAGCTTCAGACTAGCTGGTGCTGGACCAGGCTCCTGGCCCATCTGCCAGACACATCCAAAACAGAGTGTTTGCTCTCCATGAGGGGAGAGTTCACAGGGCTGCCTCGAAGTTATGGCACATTTTGTGTGCCATCCAGACCACTTCGCAAAGCTGATGGCGTTGGGTCTTCAACTCCCATTCCTTGAAAGAGGCAGAAGGAACACCGTCCTCGCCCCGCCCCCAAACTCGAGTCCAGCCAGTCGGACTTGCTCAGGATCGCACAGGGAGCGGGCACTGAAGTCAGACAAGACCTGCAGTGACTCCACCTGGTCGTGCAAGGTCTCAGAATACTTCATAGCACTTAACCCCTCAGGGTCTCACACCCATCCCCCAGCCTCAGCATGGTTTTGGGAGCTTGGACAGGCTGCAACTGGAAGCAGGGTTTCCAGCTCACTGAAGAGAAAGGGGATAATGAAAGGGGATTATTCCCTGCCTGCCCCACTGGCAATGCCGGCTCCTCCTCGGAGCCTGGGTATGTTTAAAGCCTGCTCTTCTGATCCAGGACCAAGAAGAGCAAAGCCTGACAGGTGAGCAAGGTGTCTTGTCTCTGTTCCCTCTGCCCCAGGGTGTGACCCCAGGGCCCAGGCTGGCTCAGGGCTTCCCGACAGTGGACCGTTTGTCATTCTGGTTTGCACCCTGGAACTTGACTACACTAACCTCCCAATGGAAATCAGCTGTTGAAAGTGTGGGCTGAGGTGGGCAGGTTTGGAGAAATTGCTCTCCAGTTTTCTCCCTGTCAGGTTTTAGGCGGTCTCATTCTCTTGTTTGGTCTGGTGCCAAAGCCTTCCAGCCCTCCGGAATCCCTTCCCCAACCCGTCCTCCTCACCTGCCAGGAGAACTCTCACACAGCCTTCAAATTCCAGTCCAAATGCCCTTTCTCCAGTCTTCTCAGTTCCCCTACATAGAATTAGGCCCCCTCCTCTATTTCTGTAGCACTTTACGTCTGTGTCCCTCCACCAAGAGTGCAGGGCTGACATGGGTTCAGCTTTGCATAAATGTTGGCTGAATGAATGAATTCAACCAATTCTAAATGAGCCCCTGTGTGTGATGGGCACTTGCAGGACACAAGGGTGAGCAAGATTTGCTCTCCGCCCTCAAGGAGTTTATATGTTATTGTTATTGGAGAGACAAGCTACATGTACGAGGAAAGAGAAATACAAGAGTCGTGCCACAGCACGTCAACACTCAACATGACCAGGATTCTAATCCTGGTTCTGTCCACAACTTGCAGTGTGGCCCTGAGCAGGTCCCTTAGCCGCTCTGGCCTTGGCACCTAGCAAGACTAATGGCTATAGGAGATGGGGGATGGGGCTGCCTTCAAGAAAGGATTTAGAGCTTCATGATCAGGGGCGAGAGGCATGCACCTTTTCCTCCAAAGTCACAGGAAGGAGGGGCCCGCCATCTGGACCTCTTACCCTATCAGAATCTAGTTCAGGGTGTCTCAACCTCAACTCTATTGATGTTTGGGGCTGAATAAATCTTTGTTGTAGGGGTTGTCCTATGCATTATAGGGTGTTTAAGGCACCCATGAGATGCTGGTAGCACTTCCCACAGTTGTGACACCCAAAAGTGTCATCAGACATTGCCAAATGACCCTCAAAGGGGGGCCAAAATTGCCCCCATTTGAGAACCCCTGGCGAGCTCCTGGTTCTCCTCCGGTGCTGTATCCAATGGCATGGAAAAGGGATGGGGGTTTTGAGAAATCATCAGGACAAAAATTTCACAGGCTTGCCTCTGGCAGAGCGCTGCCCACCCTCTCAAGCTTGTGTTTGCTCAGCTTCTGTGGACACAAAGGTTGAGGAGAGGCAGGACATTTCGCCTTGTAAAGGGGCGCCTTTCCTAGGACAGCGCCTGGTCACACCTACCTGTTGCTCCCAGACTGTGGGGAGGAGAAGAACCCAGAATGTGAGCTACTAGGGTAGGACGAACAAAGACAATAGGAAAATGTTTCTCTCCCAGCATGCCCTGGGCTTAAAAATAAAATTCTCTGTCTCTTTCAGAGATACCTGAGGATTAACGGGGAGAAACTGGGCCTGGATAAGCAATCTGGTACAATCCACAGTGCAGAGAGAGGAGATAAGGGACTCAGCTCCCATCCCAGCTTCCACCAGCTGCCTCAGAGACTGACAGGGACTCCCATTCCCCCTTGGCACTCAGCTCTCCTGCCGGTCGAGGAGGGGAAAGATTTGAAATCTTGTGATCCTCAAGGCTTCTCCCAGACTCACTGCCAGAGGAGTTCAGATGAAAATGCCAGGGCTCAGCAATAGGGGTTTGCTGGTGGTCATACAGCAATGACCCCCACATACCCCCTGCGCTTTGCCACCAGGGTGGGAAGAGATTTTCTTCCTGGAAGGACTCTGTGCTGATTCACTAGGGAAACAGATGAATCTTGCTGCGGTCAGAGAAGCAGATGGAGAACAAATCTAAAGACTGGTAGGAATGAGTCCTTGGCGCCTGCTTTGCCTCCTACAACCCATGCATTCCAGGCCAGACACTGGGCAAGTATATGGCATGGCCCAAAAGCCAGGAGCTGCCCAAGCACTTGCAGGCTGGAGTCAGGGGCTGTGGGGCTAGAAGGGAAGGAGAAGACAGGGCCTTCCAGAGAGGAGCCCGGAGGCAAGGAAAGGCCACTGACATGGGCTCAAAGTCACTGCATGCTCCCAGTACAGCGCCTGTATGTGAGGCCACATTCACACGTTACGTGACATCTGTACACCAGCCGGGCTGTACCACACAGTACAGTCAGCCGTAAGGACCAAGGGGCCCCTAGCCAGAGCCCCAGGTCAGAGCAGCGATGCCTCACTGACCCAGCTGAGGGGGACAGCACAGTGAGCGGGGCTGGGCTCTGGGGTCCCACAGACCTCATTCTCAGCTCCTCTGTTAGCTGTGTGGCCCTGGGCTCCACTGCCTGGGCCTTCCACTCTCATCTGGTATGATGATGGTTGATAAGATTACCCAATGCGGTGGCACGTAAAGTATGTATGCTACGTCGCCCGGAACACGGCCAACACTCAGAAAATGGAGTGACTGGGGCGCCTGGGTGGCTCAGTCGGTTAAGTGTGTGCGTTCAGCTCAGGTCATGATCTCAGCGTCCTAGTATCGAGCCCTGCATCAGGATTTCTGCTCAGCAGCGAGTCTGCTTCTCCCTCTACTCCTCCCCACCACTCATTATCTCTCTCTCCCTCTCTCCCAAATAAATAGATAAAATCTTCAAAAAAAAAAAAAGAAAGAAAGAAATGGAGTGACTGTTATTATACATACCTGAAATGTTGGGGCTAACTGTAAATTGGCTTCTACTCAGCTTTTTATCCCATTATTTCCTGTCCATGTTGGCAAAGCCTCACAGGCTTCCTTAGTGTCTCGGGCACGTATCTTGTGCTTCTTCCTCATAATACCTCAAGTTTCCATTTTAATTATTTTGATGGGTCTCTTCCTACACAGGGGCTATGGGCTTCCGTGCCTATCCCATGCAGTTTTGTTTTTTTTTTAAGATTTTATTTGACAGAGAGACAGCCAGTGAGAGAGGGAACACAAGCAGGGGGAGTGGGAGAGGGAGAAGCAGGCTCCCAGCGGAGCAGGGAGCCCGATGCGGGGCCCGATCCCAGGACCCTGGGATCACGCCCTGAGCCGAAGGCAGACGCTTAATGACTGAACCACCCAGGCGCCCCCATCCCATGCAGTTCTTGGCAGTTCCTGGCCCAGCTGCGCAGGCTTTGGCGGTCCTGTGCCTTGGGCGGCCCCGTGCAGCTCTCTACGTCTGCTGTCAGTTGTCATTTCTCTCAGCCGTCAAGTTCTCTGCCTCTACTATGTTGCCTTTCGGTGTGTGGCTTCTAATCTGCTTTGGTCTAAGAATCAGATTTCCAGGCTAGTTAGAGCTGCGTGTACTCAGGAAGAAGCTCAGAGAAGGAATGTGGAACAGGGTTTCTCAAACGGACCACCGGGAGCAGAGTGTCAGTTTACAGCACAGAGTCCCAGACCTCCAGAATCAGAATCTCTGGGAGAGGCTCTGGAACCTGCAATTTCACACAGGTGGCCGGAGAACCACAGGTGGGGGGCTAACACAGCTGCTACTTCCGCTTTGAAGCCTTCTTGGCTTATTCCCATTCCTCTGGTAGAGGGCGAGGGTGTTATTCTATCTCATTTCTTTTCCCATCAGGTTTTTCTGCATCTCACACTCTGTGTGGTTTCCCACCCCGGATTCATTTCTACATTCAGGAGGCCGACTGGTGCTCCCCAGGTGTCTCAGGGCCTGGGTACAGCCCAGCACAACCACAAAACCAACAAACATCTCCAGAGTTGCTCAGCTTCAGGCAACAACCCTGTTCACGACGAGAGGGAGCCAGCACGGCATGGTCAGAAGGCCCTCTTGCTGCTCTCAGCAACGTGGCACTTCTGACAAGAGAAAAAACTTCTCAGCAGAGGTTCTTGGGACCTAGATAAGGCAGAACGACCACAGCAACTAGGTAGTGGAGTACAGCCCTCGGGCCCTAGTGGGGACACTGGGCTCAGCCTCTTGACCACTCTGACTCCAATACACCCCACGAGGTCCAAGGCCACTTCCTCTTTGAAGACTAGCCTGTCCACTCCAGCTCTCTGGTTATTCCCTTCTCTAAACTCCTGGGGTTCAGAGAGTCTGGGGGCAACGGTCATCATTTTAACAGTTGATGTCGAGGGAGGAGCACAATGTTCCAGCCACTGTCACGCTCTCTACCCACATTCTCTCATGTGGTTTTCAAGACCTGGAAGGTGGTACTAGTGTCTCATTTTACAGATGAGGAAACTGAGGTTTAGAGAGATGCAGTAACTTACACAGACTCACGCTGGCAAGCGGCCCTGCTAGAATCTGAATCCAGCCACCTGCCTCCTACGCCTGCCCTCTCAACCACCACACTACTGACTACAACCAAATGCTTAGAAAAACACTGGGCCTGGGAACCGAAGGACCTGGTCCTTATCCCAGTGCCACCTAGAGCCTGGGGCAGGTCATTCCCCGTTTCCTTAACTGGGAGAAAATGAAAACGTTGGGCAAGATCTCCAAGAACCCCTCTGCTCTAAGGCTCATCTTACTGGACCACCCTCATCCCCTCTTACACTCGGGTGATCCCAAAGCATGTTGTGCATGTGTCTGGGCCTTGATGCCCCATTTCTGAACATGAATAAGCACCCTCCATGACTTAATTTAGGGAGCCAGGTTGGTGATGCCATCAAGGTCCTCCTTACAGTCCAGGTGTACTCTCCTTTGTGCTGGACCCTGTGAGGAGTCTTGCATGTGCACCTGCTCCCTTGGTCTCACCAGCTCACTCACTCAACTCTCAGTGACTGGAGAGTGTGCCAGAAGAAATTCTCAGCCTAGGGGGCTGAAGGGGTCAGCGAATAATTACATTGTCATAAGCACAGGAGAAGAGCAACACTCAAGAGAGGTGAGTGTGTGTGTGTGTGTGCGTGTGTGTGTGTGGTGGGTGCGCGTGCATGGGGTTGGGAAGAAAAGTGAGGCCACGTCATCTCTAACAGGTGAGGAACCACACTTGGGAGATAGAACATTCCTAGCTCTCACAGCGAAGAAATGGCAGGGCTGGGATTTAAACCCAGGTCCTCTTGGCCCCAAGCTTCCTGCCCCAAGCTTCCTGCCTTTTTCTCTCCACCAAGGAATGGTTAGTCACATTTATACACCTGGTGTGGGGCCTCTGATCTGCACGCACACATCCCTCCTGTCTAACCACACACTTGCTCAGGCTGGGCTCTCTCTGCACCTGGGCAGCAGGCATGGAGGGAAGTGAGTGGGCCTGAGGGACAGGTGGGAGGACTAGGTGATGGTGGAGTTGAAAGAGGATTTGAGTTCTACTCCCAGATTCTTGCTTGGACAAGTGGGTGAAAGGAGGTGCTGGTCAGAGAGGAAGAATACACGGGAACTAGGGTTCAAGGACATAGGTGTTTCAGGCCCAGCTCTGAAGGGTGAGCGGCTAGCATTCTAGCTTGTCAGCTGTCTTCTTCCACCAAGTCACTCTCTGAGCCTTCTTTTCCTGGTTCATCTTTGGAAGAGAGGAGGGCAGAAAGTAGGATACTGAGGATGCTGAGGACCACACATGACTGTGCCACATGATCTGATCCGGACAGGCCAGTGGCTGCCGCATCCAGCAACATTATGCAGGAAGCTGGCTCAGAAATGTGGCAAAGAGGACTTTACATCCGGGAATGTCAGAATGGCTGACATTCTTTTACTATCTCCTGGGAAGTAACTGCTTTCATGTAATTTTGTCTTCTGGTCCTCCCACCACCCTAACAGACAGTTTCCCATTTTATAAATGAAGGATGTTGGCACTTAACAAAGAGTAAAGGTTTGTCTGAGGGAAGGGAAGGTGAGAACGGAAAAGAAAATGGGATTTTTGTCAGGAACCTGTTCCTGACCAGGAATCAACCCGTGTGCTTTCACATATATTAACAGATCTATTCTCTCAAAATCTCTACATGTGACCATAAATAGCTCCAATTTACAGATGAGGAAACAGGCTCTATTAAGTAACTTAAGAACCCAGTGCGGGGAGATTCAGATGCAACACCCAGTGCCTGGCCCATGAGTCCAGAGTTCATTCACTCCACATATTCAGCCAACACCATTTCTCCAGCATCTGCTATTATGACGCACATTTAGGAACAAAGAGACGAACAAAATAGGCAAGTTTCCATCATGCTAGCGTGGAAATGTGCCGAGTGTTGCCGGGGAAATACAAGGTGCTGTGGGAAGACCTGACAGGTAGCCCTCTATGCCTGGAGAAGTAACATGTGAGTGAAGAGCAGATGAACGATGACCAGGAGTTAGCAAGGCAGAGTGGGCCTGGAGAGGAGGAATGTTCTAAGCAGATGGAACAGCATGTGCAAAGACCTGAGCCGCTAAAGAGTTAGTGATGTTCCAGGTGGTTGGAGGAACAGCCTGGGACCAGATTGCACATGGCCACATCTAAAATGTTTGAAGTTCAACTCCCCAGAGATGTCTAAGTAAGTGGCAGGCACACTCAAAGTGGTTTTTAAATAAGACTGTAAGTGTCGGGGCGCCTGGGTGGCTTAGTCGTTGGGCGTCTGCCTTCGGCCCAGGGCGTGATCCCAGGGTCCTGGGATCGAGCCCCACATCAGGCTCCTCCACTGGAGGCCTGCTTCTTCCTCTCCCACTCCCACTGCTTGTGTTCCTTCTCTCGCTGGCTGCCTCACTCTCTGTCAAATAAATAAATAAAATCTTAAAAAAAAAAAAAAAGACTGTAAGTGTCAAGTGGAGGATGGCCTGGAGGGAAAGCAGAGACAGGTTAGGGGCTCTCCTAGCCATACAAGAGGAAGAGGAAGATGAAGGAGGGCTGCGCTGGGCTGGGTGTCGCAGCAGAGGACTTGGAAGTAGTGGGTGGATTCACAAGCTACTGAGGAGCGAAATCAACAGGGCTTGTGTGGAGAGATGGAGGGGGAGGAAGGGGCAGTACCTGTCAGGTCCCCTCTGTCCTGCAGCCCCTTATCCCTGCCACCAGCAGGTCAGGGCAGGGTGCTGAGGTTAAGGCACCGTACTGAATCGTATCCCTTTAAGAAGTGAGTTCTAAACCCTGGAGTCAATAGAGACTTTCCTTTCCTTTTTTTTTTTTTAAGAATGCCATGGCACCCATGTGCCACACCTGGGCTCACACACTTAGCAAGATTCACTGTGACGGCACAAGCCTGCAGTTGCACATGGTATGACGTGCTCTGCTCACTAGGCCTGAAAGAAACTATTTTGCTCTTGCTCAAGGGCCTGTAAAAAGACATCTTTCAGGGGGCGCCTGGGTGGCACCGCGGTTAAGCGTCTGCCTTCGGCTCAGGGCGTGATCCCGGCGTTATGGGATCGAGCCCCCACATCAGGCTCCTGTGCTGTGAGCCTGCTTCTTCCTCTCCCACTCTCCCTGCTTGTGTTCCCTCTCTCACTGGCTGTCTCTATCTCTGTCAAGTAAATAAATAAAATTTTAAAAAAAAAAAAAAAAAAAGACATCTTTCAGTAAACCCACAACCAGACTCTCCAAGACAGTGAATTCTACAGTCCTCCTCACCTTCTGTGGCTGCCTCATTTGCCACTATGCCCCTGGTGATGGGGCCCGACTGCCCAGCCGAGGATGGGATCACTGCTACCAGGAACCAGGCGAGGGCCGGAGATGCTGCATGTGGCACTTTATTCCTGCCTCTGATATGTACAGGTATATACAGTTGGTGTGAGCCTATGGTACACTATTTCACAAAATTATCTTACATCCTGTGCACACTTTCCGGCGGGAAGTGGCAGGCGGCTCCGAAAAGCCCACGGCTGGTGGAGGGAAAGGATGCTCGCAGGAGCCACCCCCTCTCCAAGGACATTCATGGGGGCTGCTCACCCCCCTCACCAGTACTGAGGTCCTCCCACGGACCATCTGGGCCTCCCACCTGCTCTCAGAGCTCATTTCTTCCCAAGTCTTTCTCCTCGAGGGGAAGAACATCTTGTGGGGGGGAAGAAGCAGTAGCAGTGGCCCCCACTCACTGACGGGGGCACTGCTGCCCGCCACCCAGAGCCCGACTGCCCCTACTGGACACAGACAGCAAGAGCGGAATCTTCCCTGTGCTTCAGACCGACGTGCGGCCTGGCCTCACGGGGCGCTGGCATGCATCTTCTCCAGGCAGCTCGTCCAGAACGTGACCAGCCGGTTGTCGCGGTTGATGCAGAAGTCCGTGAAATCCCTGAGCAGCCGATCAGCAAACTTCTCATCCCCCGTGGCACTAGAGCGCCAGGTCTTGGTCAGCATGGTGTTGTAGGCCCAGTTGTAGCCAACACGCTCCTCACAGAACATGTTCTGGTTGGTGGAGCTGGTGGAGTTCCGCCGCCGCCGCTGCTGCCCTGAGAACTTGCGCCTGGAGTAGGGCAGCTGCAGGAACACTGTTCCTGAGGAGCAAGGGGAAGCCCCATGTCACCGCCACCAGGACGGCCCCCAGGGCAGCTGGGGTGGCTTTGCAGACAGGGTCGGTCAAAGGGAGGAGCCCCCATGTACAGGCTCCCGTCACAGGGACCCACCTGCCCAATGTTTTGCCTGGAGNTGCAGACAGGGTCGGTCAAAGGGAGGAGCCCCCATGTACAGGCTCCCGTCACAGGGACCCACCTGCCCAATGTTTTGCCTGGAGTGTCTCACCTGTAACATGGATGTACTGAGGCTTGTTCTCAGCAGGGAAGTTAAAAGCAGAGGCGGAATATTTATCTTGCACAAACCCAAACCTAAGGGAAGGACAGGAAGACACATAGATTAGGGCCTCCTTAGCTAAAGGGACAGGGAGAGCAAATGTGCCTAAGAGGACTTTTTTTTTTTTTTTAAGATTTTATTTATTTATTTGACAGAGATAGAGACAGCCAGCGAGAGAGGGAACACAAGCAGGGGGAGTGGGAGAGGAAGAAGCAGGCTCATAGTGAAGGAGCCTGATGGGGCTCGATCCCATAACGCCGGGATCACGCCCTGAGCCGAAGGCAGACGCTTAACCGCTGTGCTACCCAGGTGCCCCCTAAGAGGACTTTCTGACAGCCTGAGATACAGGGACCTGGAAAGATCTCTTTCAAGATGGAACATTCAGGCTGCTCGTTTTTGCCCTCACCAGACCTCCTCCCTCCAGGCCTCCCGTCATCTCCAGGTGTCTGAGAGTCCTCTCACCAGCTGTACTCCACATCCAGCCATCTCTGCCTACCACCCCTCGCCCTGCATGCCCCCCAGCTGTCCTGTCAGACCTTCCTCTGGGTGCTGTCACGTTGTCCCACCCTGCACCTCTTCTCTGCCTCTCCCTGGAATCCGCATCTGGTCCAACAATGTGCTGGGTGCCCACCCACATAAGGAGAGGGGGGAAGGTCCTTATCTTAATTCACCTCAGCCACACCTTTCCCTTAGTTCTCCCAGCTAAGCACAGAGTAGGTTCTCAAAAAAGCCTCTGAATTGAAATAGAACGAATGATCTTAATTGAAATTCTCTTCTTAAAAATGAGGAACTGAGTCTGGGGGTCTCTGCATCGCTGTGTTCTGGAAATGGGCAGGAGAAGCCACTTTTCATCTATGACTTATTTGATTCTGCTTCTCATCTATGGTTTGTTCTATTCCGGGTTTTTCTATTTCCATCATACACATTTATTACAGCTCTACCTGCTAAGTGCTGAAAAGGACGTGTTAACAGATGTGGCTCCCGCCCCGAGTCTGAGAGGTTTCTGTCATCAAGGCAGTGATGTAGGCAGAACTAAAGGAGGTAAAACACCTGTCTCCTTTCGTTGCGTCCTCTGTATAAGCTACCAGCTTTACACCAGCTTTCAATCATTATTTATCACAGCACACATGAAATCAAATATGCAAGTTAAATGGATCAGCTAACGTGCACAGCAAGCCCCATCATCTACAGGCTGATTCCATCATGTGTAGGGATAGCTCCGGATTTTGCCATTCTCTCCCTCTACTTTTCAACCAAGTCTGCTTATTTACTCAGCATGCGATCAGCCTGACTAGAATCTTGCCTCATTTCTTCCTTAGGTCACCAGGAAAGACCTTTAATTTTAAAAAGGCAATTTAACCACATGGTGCTTGGCCCCTTCACTGTCCACTTGGGGAGCACTGGAGCCAGGACTACAGTGAGGGTGGGGGTGGGGGGCACCCATCCCACCAAGACAAATATGAAGAAGGAGCCGGGGAGCCACAGCAGCGGGGTCCGGGGAAGCTGGAGCTGTTTTTCTTCTCCTTCTTCTTTTTTTTAAGATTTTATTTATTGGACTGGTTTCTAACTCTTTCAGAGATGAAACTTATGGGTGGGCTAATGTTTCATTTCAGAGCCACAATGCAACCTAGAGTTCCATTCTGTGCAAAAGCTACTCTGGGAAAGGCACTTGCTAGGTGCTGTAAAGGGAAACAAAAATGAGAAAAATGCATCCCCTTGCCCTCCAGGGGCCCCTAGATTAGTGTAACAGATAGAGTGTATTGGGAAAAAGCGAAGGAGGGCTTCAGAGAGCAAGGACCTGGGAATTGGTGGTGGAGCAATACTGACAGGTGGGAAGGGGAAGGGGTTTCGAGAATGTGGGGGGAGATATGATGAAGACGGTGGGTCTGGGTGGGGGAGGGAGAGCAGGTTTAGGGGCCGGGACACTCAGCAGAGTCCACGCAGTGATTCATAGGGATGGGACAGAAAACATGAAGAACTCGAAAGGCCACGTCCCGAGTGACATCTAACCAGCAAAATCCAATCACCACCCAATGATACCCAAGGGAAGTGTCACAGCTGCTTATAAACTCATCAGTTGGTTGGGGTCTTCCTAATGATACCCACTGTCTACTAAGGGCTTCCTAGGCGCCGAACTCCAAAGAACTCTCCCAACAACCCAGTGAGTGGTGAGAAAATGAAGGTGAAGCAGTTCCAGAATGTGCTCACAGTTCCTCAGCCACGTGCTGGTGGAGGTGGAGGTGAGCTAGGCCTGTCTGCTTCCCAGATCGACGCCCTTTGGCACCGATCCACTGTGCTCCCCACCTTCTGCCCCCAGTCGGCACCCTCTCTTGCTGGAAGAAAGAAGTCTGGCTGTGGTGGGCCGGGGGCGGGAGCGGGTGCGAGGTGGGGTGGTAACAGCCGAATACACTTGAATAAGGAGATGGCAGGACACTGAAGACGGTGCAGCGAGAGGATTACCGAAGTGGGAACAGAGGACTTGCTTCTGCCATGGTTAACACGAAGCAGCAAATGAACACTGCGTGGTGCGTTCTACAGACAAAGCTGGACTGGCCTGAGGGGTAAGCAGCTAAGCCCAAGGAAGCCCCTCCCTGAGGCATATAACCTAGTGCTAGTAAATACCTACGGACTTATCTATTGCTTTTTAACCCCCATTATCTTCTCAGCACATGTCAAGGGGCTCTTGAAGCGTTTTACAGTTTTTCATCTCATGTCATCTCCTGGACAGC
The DNA here is from genome assembly GCF_002007445.2 of Ailuropoda melanoleuca. NCBI lineage: Eukaryota > Metazoa > Chordata > Mammalia > Carnivora > Ursidae > Ailuropoda > Ailuropoda melanoleuca. The sequence continues at coordinate 18,180,369 of NC_048229.1, forward strand.
TTGGCTCAAGGTCTTGTTGGAGGCTAAGGAGGGAGCTCTATGTTTTCCCTTCAACTGGAAGAAGGTAATGTGGTCTGAAAAACAACAGCTCCAGGAACTGGAGGAGTAATGCTTATCTCTGAAACCAAGGCAAAAGGTCCTGTGGGATATGGGCAGCGAGTCGGTCTTGGGTGACTAGAACCATTTCCCCAGAAATGAAACAGACTGGGTTTGGGTTTGGTAACTGCTACTCACGATAGTCACTGACACCCTCCTATCATGCCCTCTGGCTAAGGGACAAACCTGTGTGCAATGGCTTCCTGGAAAAGGTGCATTCGATCCCAGTATGTTTCCGGTTCGAAACCTGAAAGGAGAAAAAAGAACAAATGCCATGGTGTGACCCCAAGGTTTGTAATTCTCCCTGGGTCTGGCTTTCTGTACCCTTCACTTCTGGTGGCCATTCTGGTGGCTGCTTTTTCACACTACCTGCTTTTGAGAGACCAGCCTCCATCCCAAGGAACAAAGGTGCTTTCTCACCCACCCCTTCCCTGAAGCTCTATCGGGATCTAGAAAGGCACTGAATAGGAGTCCTCAGCTACCAGTGTGAGCTACCAGAACTCGAGGTAAGACTCATTCTAATAATTTCCTATGCCAAAAGTGGAAAGGAACATGTATTAAAATGCAAACAAAAGATAAGCTTTAAATGCATGTTATCGGCTTCTAAGGAGAAAAAAAAATTATTACCAATTTTCCATTTCCCTACAAGGAAAGACAATAGTACAAGCTCCATTTTAGGGGTGGGGAAACTGACGTAAAGAGACTATGGACTCTGAGAAACAAACTGAGGGCTTCAGAGGGGAGGGGGGTGGGGGAATGGGATAGACCTGGTGATGGGTAGTAAGGAGGGCACATATTGCATAGTGCACTGGGTGTTATACGCAACTTATGAATCATCGAACTTTACATCAGAAACCAGGGATGTACTGCATGGTGACTAACATAATAAAAAAACAGTAAATAAATAAATAAAAATTTTAAAAAATTGCATTTCTCTAATGAAAAAATAAACATATAAAAATTATATTTGGAAACGTGATGGGCTGGGGAGGGCAGGGGAGCAGACGAGAGCCTTCCTCCATCACCCACATCATGGCTCCAGCCTCGCTCCTTCTGCAGAACTGGTGTGAGGACCAAGAGCTGATGAGGAGGTGGAGGGCTGAGGCAGGCTGTCGCACGGCAACAGGCAACAGGCCAGCGCTGCTCTTGGGATTGAGAAGCTGAGGGCTGAAGGAGCAAATGCACAAGACAGACTGAAGAACAGGGGCTCTCTCTCTACATTTGGAATTTTCTATCTAGAATACATTTGAGGGCTCTAGGCAACTAAAGAGCAAACAAGAAAAAAGACTTCGGCTTTAATAGGTAAAAACACACACAGCAAATTCCTTGTCAGATTTTTAAGCTTTTGAATCCACTGTTATTGGAAGGAGAGATAACAGGAAGAAAAGAAGCGCAGAAGCAAGAAAATTGATTTTTAGATTCAAACCCTTATTCCTTTAAACTAGGACTCCTTTCTTCAGCTGTAACCATGGCAACCAACAGAAGATGCTGGTCTTGAAGCCTGGGTTACAACAGGCAGGGAAAACCAGCAGCCCATACAAAAATGTCCTCCAATGCCAGCCTTGCCAGCAATCCTGTGCTGTGACAGTGAAGGTGGAAAACCCCAGAAGAGTCTGGCTGGTGTGGGGGAAGTGTCTGCTGAGCATATTAAAAACAGCAGCATGAGGCAGTTGCCTGGCTTGAAATCATCAGATACGAATAAAATCATGTGGCATTTCAGGGCTGCAGTGGTCCTCTGTCAGCCACCGTGAGGTTAAACGGGAAGGGGTGTGTGTGTGTGTGTGTGTGTGTGTGTGTGTGTGTGTGTGTGTGAACAGCACTTTGTCAACTCTACGGATCACGGGATCTATGGCCTTCAGTGGTTCTGTGGGACCTGCCTCGAACCCCAAAAATCACTGTAAACACTGTGACTATATAAAAATGTCTTCTGAGATGTAAACAAAGAACATACAGGTGGACCTTTGGAACACAAGCTCTTTGCACCACCAGGGCGGCCTGTCACGGGAAAAGCGCGGCCATATTTAATGTGGCCTCCCTGACCTAGCGAGACCTCTCACCCCCTGGGCCTCTTCTCTTCTACCTACCACGACACAGACTTACATGGGCACGGGAAGAAACCATCTCCCTCACACCAAAAGTTCTTCCTTTCACATTTATAATTTCTATATCTGAGAAACGAAAGGGCTACTGACATATCGGAAGCAATTCTAACTTTCTGTTTTTAAAAAGGTCATTTGTGAGCTCACCGAGAGCTCTGTAGGAGCTATTTATGTGTTCATCGAAATGGGCAATTAATCGGTGATAAAAAGTTCTGTGCTGCGTGAAGTGAGACTTGCCCTGGATCTGTCCTACACCTGCCCTCAGAGATCTCCTGGGCCAGGGTGGAGCAGCAGGGCAGCCCCGCCCACTCTCTCCTCCTGTCGGACCACAACCCCAGCAACCCCGTTCCAGGGAAAGGGCTGTCATCAGAGTCCTGCTGTCCTCCATCAAGCCCCCTCCTGCTCTGTCTTCCTTGAGATGCAGGACTCGAGTCACACGCGTGTTCCAGGTGCTGACACACTACAGCTTTGCACAACAGGACACTGTGCCCTGTTTTGCATTCAATGCCACCCTTTCTCTATAGCCTGTTTTCAAGAAACAGCAGATTCATGCCTCCCATAAGGTTCAAATTCCCAGAGCCCAAAGCCAGTTAGGCTGGAGCACGGAAAGGAGCACGTGGGGAGAATACCAGTGCTGCTCGTGATTTACAGTATATCACACCCTCTCCCACCCACCATCTGCTCCAGGCCTCACGAGGGTCTTCCTGAATTGGCAAGGCAGCGTTAAACTTTACATGCTCTCATCTGAGGAATAAAGAACTTAAGACATTTAGTGACTTGTCCAGGGTTACCTGGCCACTAAGTGAAGAACCAGCATGAAACCCAGATCCTTCCGACCCCTTATCCAAAGCCTGCCTCTGCACTAGCCTGCATGGATTCGATATTCGATACCTAGAGAGGTGGCCTTGGGGGAGAGGGGTCTTACTCGCGGAGACAGAATGTCCAGAGGGGAGTGTCTCTTACTATCAAACAGGTGCTCACTGCCCTCCTTGAGCAGGCAGCTGGTGTTGAGTGGGATGAAGAGCTGGGCTCGAAGCGGATCGCCATACAGGTAACTGGGCAGTGCAAAGGGACCCTCCAGAACGGGGACCAACAAAAAGCCGCAGGAAGTGGCTTTGCGATGCCAACCTTGGACCTGGAGGGAAGCAGAGAAACAGTGTCATCTCCAACTGAATTCGGACAAGAGAAAATACTTCCCGAGGAGTGAAGCCGCCACCGTGGCAGCTGACATATTGATCAGCACGTTCATTTATTCATGTTCACTGGCTCCAAACCAGTTCTGGGCAGGAAATAGCACAGTTTCACCTCCTCTGACAAATACTTGAAAAACTGTGAGTTAAGCACACGGCTCCTCCTCACAGCCCGAGCTTCTGCAACTTAGTGTTTCTTCTGGAAGGAAGCGACTGGAGAGAGCTATTTCTTGCCTCCTAAATGGCCTTCTCATTCTATAGGATGTTGGAGGAAGGTCACAGGATATAAGTTAAGTCCTTCTAAATTTGTCCTTTATCAAAAATTTACTAAGCCCAAAGTATCAAATAGGAAAACAATCCACTCAGGCTGGCTGGAAGGGACATGATGCAGGGCGCAAGATGACTATGGTGGCCTCTGGCCAAAAGCGATAAGCCCTGACCCGGCAGAATGAGAGCCACTCTCCAGCAAACTCCCAAAAGCTGTCTGTCCAAAGACTCTGAACGAAGGTTAACTGGGGCAGCAAGACAAACCTCCCCATCAGTACCATTTCCTTAGGAAACAGTGGCGATTTTCTATGTCTTAAGATACTTTTTGAACCATAAAACTATGTATATTAAAAGAAAAAAAGATGCATGTGTCTCTGGCATACAGATGAGTTTGTGTTAAATGTTATTTCAAAAAAATATAGCTTGGAGGAGCACCTGGGTGACGCAGTCGTTAAGCGTCTGCCTTCGGCTGAGGGCAACGCCGCGTGATCCCGGCGTTATAGGATCAAGCCCCACATCAGGCTCGTCCGCTTTGAGCCTGCTTCTTCCTCTCCCACTCCCCCTGCTTGCGTTCCCTCTCTTGCTGGCTGTCTCTATCTCTGTCAAATAAATAAATAAAATCTTAAAAAATATATATATATAGCTTGGGGGCAGCACCTGGGTGGTTTAGTCGGTTAAGAGTCTGCCTTCGGCTCAGGTCATGATCCTGGAGTCCTGGGATTGAGTCCTGAGTTGGGCTCCCTGCTCAGCAGGGAGCCTGCTTCTCCCTCTACCCCTACCCCTGCTCGTGCTCTCTTTCCTTCTCTCACTCACTCACTCTCTCAAATAAATAAATATTAAAATACACACACACACACACACACATATAGTTTGAGCCATAACTTGACTTAAATATAATTACATTAAAAATTGAAGGGGACCACTCTTAGCTTTTTTTCCCAGAAACACTCATAACAACAATACATCAACAACAAAACCAAGATCTCTGTTTAACCAAAATAATTTTCCTCCCTCCCTCCCTCCCTTCCTTCCCACCCTCCCTACCTCCCTCCCTCCTTCCTCCCTCCCTTTCATTCTTTCTTTTCTTAAAGATTTTATTTTTAAGTAATCTCTACACCCAAAGCAGGACCCAAACCCACAACCTCGAGATCAAGAGTTGTGAGCTCTACAGACGGAGCCAGCCACATGCCCCTGACCAAAATAACTTCTAAAGCTCTTTTTATTTTACATAATATTTAAAAATATGTCCTATTTTAATATTATAAATATGTATTACAATATTATAAATACTACATATTATAAAATCATATAATAAAATGTGATTTATAACAAATTTGGACATTACCTTAAAATAATAATTAATCTACACTAGAGATTTCTAAAAACTTAATAAAATACCATTGACCCTTGAGCAACACAAGGTTTAGGGGCACCAATACCCTATGCAGTCAAAAATCTGAGTATAACTTTTGACTCCCCCAAAACTTAACTAATAGCCTACTGTTGACTGGAAGTCTTACCAATAAGATACACAGCTGATTCACACATATTTGTTAACATAGATACTATATGCCCACAATAAAGTAAGCTGGAGAAAGGAAAACGTTATCAAGAAAACCATAAGGAAGATAAAATACATTTACAGTACTCTATTTATATATATTTTAAAAATCCATATATAAGTGGATCCATGCAGTTCAAACCCATGTTGTTCAAGGGTCAAAACTGTAATAATAAAGAGATCAGCAACTTTCAGTGGGTTTTACATGAATTGGTATCAAAGTGTATTTTGAAAAGACAGTTGCTATATTCCCCCAGGGAGATAAATACTCTTCGTCCTTCCAAACTGTGACTATATGTGTGCGTCCATGAATGTTATGGTCGTGTTGTTTGAGATAGGATTATCTGGTAGGGCTTCCAAGGAGAAGGCTTAGCTTACTGGGTCAGAGGGTTAGTTTTGCCTGGAGGGAGTGGTTAGCCCTGTGTAGACTAGCTGGGGAAGAGCCAGAGTCCTCTGCAAGCTGAGCTGGACAGGTGGCTGAGTGTCTTTTTTTTTTTAAGTAGGCTCCACACCCGGCGCGGACTGCAATGCGGGGCTTGAACCCACAACCATGAGATTGAGACCTGAGCCAAGATCAAGAGTCAGACGCATAACCAACTGAGCCACCAAGGTGTCCCGCTGGGCATCTTATTTGATTTGGACCTTGAGAATGTTCCACTGTTCCAGGGTAGGGGTCCACAGAGGTGCTAATGCCATGCGGAGGAAGACTGGGGCTGGGCAGAGAGAGACACAGACAAATCTCTTCCCCGGGATATCACGCCTTGTGGGGCAAAACTAGGCCTCTGAGCCCTGGATAGAAAAACAATACACTAAAAGCTGATGCTGTGCTCACTCTCTTTGGTCATCTCCTAGCTTTCTGTCAAGTCTTTCTGAACCTTCTGGCTGCTCTCAGCAAAGTGATGACATGCTTGCACCAGTGTGGGAGGACAGCAGGACTCCATTAAAGCCACAGAAAAACACTCTTCTGGATTGATGGGGAGAGTGCATAAAAGGAGTGGCAGACTGCAAAGATGGTTAAAGAGGGCCCCTGGAAGATACTGAGAGCCTGGCTAAAGGAGAGTTTGTTCTACAGACATTGGGACTGGGGACGCGGGTGGCCGGGCTGGCTTCTCAGTGCGAGCAGTGAGTGACCCAATTAGACAGACCGGCCAGGCCGACCAGGAGGACCAAAGACAGGCAGAAGACCAACTAAAAGACGGCTTCTGAGCTTCAGTACTCGTGACATGTACTGGGTACATGTCTGGGTAACTCTTCCTCGTAGCGGCTGTCCTGTGCGACATGCTACAGGGTGATGCGCGGCACCCCTGCTGTCTCCCCACTACACGCAGTGGCACTCGTCCACCACTGGTGCCAAGTAAAAATGTTTCCAGATATTACCAAATGCTCCTACAGAGGCAAAATCACATACTCCCCCCACACCCGTTGAGAGCTAAAGACGGTGATGTTCACCAATGGGGGATTGGTTAAGTAAACAATGGTCTACGGCCATACCACCCTGAACGCGCCCGATCTCGTCTGATCTCGGAAGCTAAGTAAACGATGATACAAACAAATAGCAGAATATTCTGCAGCCCTTAAAAACAATGAAGCAAAACAAAAACAAAAACACAACAACGAGGCTGACTTATTTATACTGATACTGAGGATATGTAGGTAATAGGACCAAACAGATTGCAAATACAGTTGACCTTGGAACAACACAGGTTTGAAATGCATGGGTCCACTTACATGTGGGGTTTTTTAATAAACAGAGTACTGTAAATACATTGTCTCTTCCTTATGATTTCCTTAATAACATTTTCTAGCTTGCTTTATTGTAAGAATACAGTATATAATACAGAGAACATACAAAATATGTGTTAATCGACTGTTTATGTTATCCTTAAGGCTTCAGGTTAACGGTAGGCTATTAGTAGTTAAGTTTTTGGGAAGTCAAAAGCTATACTTGGATTTTTGACTGCACAGAGAGTTGGCATCCCTAACCCCTCTGTTGTTCAAGGGTCAACTACAGTATTCAAGCTATCATATCTGTTAAAAAAAAAAAAGATAATAAAGCTTTGTATATGCACATACTATCTCTGAAAGTATACTCAACAAAGTGGTAGGGTGGCTGCTTTCATTTATGGATTAAAAAAATGTTTTTTAAGATTTTTTTTTTTTAAGCAATCTCTATGCCCAATGTGCGGCTCAAACCCATGACTCTGAGATCAAGAGTTACATGCTCTACTGACTGAGTCAGCCAGGTGCCCCAAGGGGTTGCCTGTAACCTTTGTATTTTTTCTTTGAATTTTTATTTAAATTCTAGTTAGTTAAACATATAGTGTAATATTGGTTTCAGGAGTAGAATTTAGTGATTCATCACTTACATATAACACCCAGTGCTCAACACAAGTGCTTTCCTTACCCATTTAGCCCAACCCCCACCCACCTCCGGGTGGTTGCTTTTAGATGGAAGTCCCTGGGAACGGGGTAAGGGTGGGAGAGGGACTTACTTTTCACTCTAGACCAGAGATTCTCAATTGGGGGCAATACTCCTCCTCCCTGGGGACATGTAGCAATATCTGGAGACATTTTTGGTTGTCATAACTTGGCGTGCTCCTGGCATTTAGGGTAGAGGTCACAGATGTTGCCCAACATCCTACAATGCACAGGACAGCCCCCCACAACAGAGAGTTATCCGTCCCAAGAGTGCCAAGGCTGAGAAACCCTGACCTAGCTCCTTGTCAACTGTATGAATTTTTTACTGTGTTTAAATTTGTTTACAAGGCTATTCCAAACAGTCCAGGTGAAAGGTTATTGGAGCCTGAACTAAGGAAAAACAAAGGTGACATGAATCTCTACCAAGCACCCACTGTGCCCCTCGGCAAGGTGAGCCAAGGCCCTGACTACAGCACGAGGAGGCTCTCACCATCTCAAAAAGGACCGCTGCGGTCACGGCCATCCAGTGGAGCTTGATCTCAAAGGCCGCATTAAGGGAGAAGTTGCCATGATAGTAACAGCTGCACCACTCCAGCCGGTCTGTGCGGTTGTTCACGTCCACATCCAGGGTCACAGTCCTCTGCTCTGGGACAGTGGCAGCTATGTCAGCACGTTGGAGGGGCCCCAGGAGAGAGAAGGAAAAGAAGGAGTGGGATGAGGTGGAAGAACAAACAACTAGGCATCCAGATATAAAATTGCTGAATCACCTACTAGAAAATCACAGATTCTGGAAGCTTCATGAAAATCATCTAGTCCAGGGGTCAGCCAACTTTTCCTATAAAGGGCCCAGTAACCTGTCGGGTTTCACAGGCTATGCGGTCTCTGTTTCAGCCATTCAACCCTGCCATCGCAGTGCACTAGCAGCCAGAGACATGTAAATGAATAGGCCGGGCAGTGTTCCAGTGAAACTTTATTTACAAAACCTGAAGGATCTTTAGGCAGTAAAACTATTCTGTACACTATCATGGTGGATACACGCCATTACACATGTGTGAAAGCCCAAAATGTACAACACCAAGAGTGAACTCGAATGTAAACAGGGGACCCAGGGTGAAGACTTGTTAATGCAGGTTCGACGATGGTAACAACTGCCCCACTCTGGTTGGTGCAGGGCACGGACAGTGGGGGAGGATGCGAGTGTGCTTAGGCAGGGGGTATATGAAAATCCTGTGTACCTTCCACTCAATTTTGTGGTGAACCTAAAAGTGCCCTAAAAATAAAGTTTATTACACAACACATAAACAAACAGTTGGTAATCCAGATTTGGTTAAGCCACAGTTTGCCTCCCCCTAATCGGATCCAACTCCTTCATTTATAGATGAGGAAACAGCAGCCCATGGAGGAGAAATGCCTTGACCAAGATCAGAGTCAGAACCTCAGCCAGGCTGAACCCCAGATCTTCCCCCTCCAGTGACCCATAAAGGGACACCATGGGACAGACAGCCAGACCATAGTGAGGAGGAAGTCTTGCTCTTCTGGTTTCAACCCAGGAAGACAATAGCTCTACAATTTTTTCTCAAGAAACGAAACTTCGTAATGAAGCTCAACACCCTGTTCCATCAGCTGTGTATTGCTCAGATTCTAGGCTGGTACCAAACAAGCTCATCCTATCTGGAACTCCTGCTCAGAATTCCTACTCAACCCCAGGCAGGGATGGTTTAAGGATGGGTCAATCAAGTTCCTGACCAGACCAAAGGCCTGAAAGAGGCTCAGAAGCAACAGAAATATCAGGGCTCTGCTCTGCCTGACTGGGCAGTGCCAGACCTATATAGGGTTTCTACAAACTATTATCAGCTCCTCATTCTCCCCTGCCCCCAGGAATCCAAAGGTATCTCTTTATCTGAAGCCGTCAGCTTCGTTCTGGGTTTTGCAGGTAGAAGCCCTGAGTGGCTTTTATCGCTGACAAGGATAAAATGGCTCTTGAGTCAGCGATTTTAATGGGCAGCAGTGGAGCTACAGTCAGGACGCTGAACGGCACCCGGGCAGACTGATAAGCAGTTGCTGGGTATATAGCTTATCATGCTCTCAGAACCAGAACATGCAAAATGGCAAACGTTGAGCCGGGTGCCCCTGAGAACATTGCTTCAGCTCTCCTGCTTTGGTTCCTCGTTTGCAAACTGAGATGGTGCCCATCCGGCTGCTTCCCGGAGGAGAGGTGAGGATCAGGGAAAACATGGCTGCCAGGAGGCCGCAGAATCCCCCTTTTGCCTTCTCCCATAACCACCCCACTTGCAACTCTCCTGTTATTCCTCCCTCCCCATTTAAGCTACAAGCTCACCAATGCTCAACCTGAGCCCTGTCCGTGACTCCCATGGACACTGCTCAGCCGCCTGTGACACTTCAGGCTAAAGAACATGGTGGCTCCAACACGAAAAGTCTCATCAGAACTGGTTTATGTCTCTGCCTTGTGTTCCTGATTCATGGCCCAACCACAGTAGCCTTTTACTTAATAGCCCCAGTCGAAGGAAGAAAGCTTTGCTCTCTGGTCTTGGACAGCATACTCCTCCCCCGGAGAAAAGTCTGGGTCACAAAAGAAAGGGCACTCGATAAACACCAGCAGTGACCTCGCACATCTTTTCTCTCCCATCTGGCATGTTCAGTTCAGAAAAAACTGGTCTAAGGAAGCCCAAAGAAGTGTCCTGTTCAGCCAAGTGCTTACAGGCTCAAGATATCATTAGCTTTCACTACTTCAGGGGTGAGATTCGACAGTATGGACGCGGCCAGCAGGCTAACGATGTTGACAAAGGTGTAAGTCCCAGCTGAGCTGCAGCTTTCAGCGAGTTCTCTGAATCACTCCTTAGTTGCAAAAAAACAGACTTATTCACCTTGGGACAGTGAGATACGGTGAGCCCCAGTACACAGGGGCAAACCCAGGGGAGGAGCAGGCTGAGGGTCCTTCACCTGGGTCATAGCAAGGGGGCTAACAATGACCTGGGGAGGGGCACCAGAGCCACTGGAGGAAAAGAGACTGCAGGCTCAGGTAGGGCACGAGAGATCGACATTCACAACCAGAGCTGCCCACCAACAGAAAGAGCAGTCACAAGAGTGAGTGCCCTGTTGGGGGGAGTTTTCAAGGAGCAGCTGGCTCCCCACTTATTAGGAGTGGAACAGAATATGTTCACGTGTCAGGGTTTGGACCGAGGTGCTTGGCAGCCTCTTCTGACCCTGAGGTCCAGTGGGGTTATCAAAAAAAAGCTGAGAGGGGCGCCTGGGTGGCACAGCGGTTAAGCATCTGCCTTCGGCTCAGGGCGTGATCCCGGCGTTATGGGATCGAGCCCCACATCAGGCTCCTCCGCTATGAGCCTGCTTCTTCCTCTCCCACTCCCCCTGCTTGTGTTCCCTCTCTCGCTGGCTGTCTCTATCTCTGTCAAA